>NC_080195.1:56851972-57155002 GCF_030028045.1 Hippopotamus amphibius kiboko | reverse complement strand
AGTCTTGCCCATGTAACCCATTGTTTGGTCCCATACACCATTTAACGAAATGTGCTCTGTACATTCATGCCTCTGGGACTTTCTTCACGTTTCCTCTCTATAAACACACATGTTTTTGTGTAATATAGAAAACACTATTAATATCACTACCTCAATTTCCATATAGAATTATAAAACTAGATGCTATTTTGAGAAGTTGATGTTTTCAAAATAGAAAGTAACCTTTAAAATGTAACTACCTGAAGATCTCTGCTGTTTTAGTCTTAATGGGTTGAAATGTGTCTTCTTCAAATTCACATGTTGAAGTTCTAGCCCCTAATAACCACAGAATGTGACCGTATTTGAGAACAGGGTCATTGCAGGTATGATTAATAAAGATGAGGCAACCCTGGAAGAGGGTGGGCCACTAATCCAATATGACTGGTATCCTTTTAAAAGGGGAAATTTGGACATAGACAAGCACACGAGGAGAATGCCATGTGAAAATGAAGGCAGAGATGAGGGCGATGCTTCTTTAAGCTGAGTAACACCAAAGATGGCCAGCAAACCATCAGAAGGTAGGAGAGAAGCAAGGAACAGATTCTTCTTCAGAGCCCTTGGAAGGAACCAATCTTACCGACACTTTCACCTTGGGTATTTAGCCTCTAGAACTGTGAGACAACAATTTCTGTCATTTAAGCCATCCAGTTTTGTGACACTTTGTTATGGTAAACTATCAATAAATACATTTAGCCAATAAACATCTTTCAGTATGCTGGAATACTGAGTAGCTCATTCACTCATCAAGTCCTTAATAAATACCTACTATGTGCTAGACACTGCTCTAGGATACGAGGATACATGGTATACATGAAAAGCTCAAACTATATTTGTTGAATGAATGAATAAGGACTTCAACATGTTACTGTATTTTTTGTATACTAATAGGCAGTTAATCTGTTAATCAACATTGCATTGACTAAATGCCTACCATTTATTCACTGGTCAAATATTTATGGAGTATCTACTGTGTGTCAAATAACATTCGAGGCACAGAGGATAAGGTTATAGATAGGACAAGTTCTCCACCTTCATGGAACTTAAATTCTAATCAGGGTACAGACATCAAACATGAAAACAAGTAAATAAATTATGTAATTTCACTCTGTGCCCCACACTGACAATCATAAGCATTTATCCTGTAAGCCCTCTAACTCTTGAACAATGCCCAGGTCAGTACTAATACTTAAAAATATTCCAGTACCATGCCCGTTAGTTCCTTTACCTTCTTGCAATCTCATATAAGCCTGAAATACCCCTAAGATTAATGGCCTTAGGCTGTTCTTTAGACCTTCTGATTTAAGCATAATGTTAGTAGTTTACACATTATTTCAGAGTCTACAAAATAAAGATCAACATGGGAGTCCGAGAGCAGAAGCAGGGTGATCCACGGGCAGTGCACAGGCTAAAACTGTCTGAGTAGGACACCTCAAAAGTTGGCTTTCTCAGTCAGTCAATGTCATTCAACACACACTTCTTTAGCATTTCCAGTGTGTCAGCACCTGCGCGAAGATAGCAGAACTGTGGGCAGAGCAGGCATGGTGCTGACCCCCGCTGAGCTTACATGCCACAGGGAAACACCTGAGCAGCTAATTTCACAGCCTGTTTCTTTCTTTTTTTCTTTTTTATGATAATTGTTTTTTATTTCAATCTTTAATGCATTAGACTTATAAGCATATTCAGATAAAAGCTTCTTGAAGACAGGGGCCAACGTATATAATCCATACAGTACATAAATCACTACACAGTCTGTTTCTTATTTGCAGTTGTGATGGGGCTGTGTGAAGAGAGCTAGGAGAGCTCCTGGGTTAGGGAACTTGGCCATGAGGGGTTAGAGAAGCTTCCTTGAGGAAGTGGTACCTCAATACTGGCTTTGGGGCGGGGGTATGGGTCTTTGAGCAGGGATCACGAAGTCTTATGTTTCTTCTCCCTCACTTCCTTTCATCCACGTGCACGCATTTCAAATACTTAAAAGCATTCTTCAAATATACTAAGAACACCAAAACTAAACACAAGAGAAGGACTCTCCAGAGGAAGGGGGCCAAAAATAGAAGGGAAAAAACCCCTAATCTCACCATTTGTTTTGAAAACACCCAAAATGATTAAAACACATTATAAACTAAAACATATGAACTAATCACTTGCCAAGTTTCATTTTTAAATCATAGCTGTTTTTGAGGTTCATAAACTGAAAAAGAGTCTTCCATAAGAACTTGTGTTTTTCTTTTCTTGGCCCTCAGTTGGCTTGAAGCATTTGCTGTTAAGCTGGTTGGGGGAAAGGGATCCAGCTCGTCAGGAACACGTGGCGTACCTCCACTAGAAGGTAAGCTCCGTGAGATCAGGCCTTTGTCTCTTCACAGTTGTACCCCTAATACACAGAGGAGTGCCTGGAAGATAGTAGGGGCTCCACAAATGCCTGCTGAATGACTAACTGAATGAACATTCTGGGCCTTTGCAGGAATTCTCCAGCTCTCTTTTCTTACCCAAGCCACACCTTGCTTTAAGCCAGTGGTTCTCAGGCAGTTTTTGCCCCCACAGGAGGCATGTGGTGATGTCTAGAGACATTTTAAGGTGTCAAGACTGGAGAAGTTGCTACTGATATCTAATGGGTAGAGGCCAGAGATGCTGCTAAACATTCTACAATGCACAGGATAGCTCTGCATACCAAAAATTTATCTTTCCCCAAATCTCAACAGGGCCCAGGTTGTAAAACCCTGCCCTAGGCCCTTTTTACTATTGGGCTGTACTCAGGAGTACAGCCCTCCGTATGTTCGGAATAAGCTCAGTCCTAGAGGAAGCACCCAGAAAAGCGTCCTTGCTTCATCCTCATTCCCTCCATGAACGGCTCCCACTGGGACTTTTGGACCCACTGGATCAATATGCAGTTGCTGGGGAAACCACCTGAAAAAATCTGTCTCTACAACTGTAGGGAATAATTTTTACAGTGTACTGGTAATTTTCCTGAGCTTACCTAAGAATATAACCTAATTTAAATAAAATTAATCTGTTTAGAGTCATGTGTCTGTAAGAAAAAGGAAAGTCCTCCCCTAATTCAACCAGTTTCTCCATGTCTGATCAGGATCTGCACACCAGTCTGGCTTTATAATAAATACGATCAACTTCAAGAATCCACCAAAACCCAATAATGTGCCTCTAGAGGGACTGGGTTTACAGTAGTTCCTTTGCTCCCTTCCTTGCCCTGCATATTAAATCAGTAGTATCTGATTCTGATTTCAGTGGGGAAACTTCTGTGCTGCCAGAGGAGTACATGTGCCGATTTCCCCATGATGATGGTTGCTCCAGGAATCTTGGTATTGTGGCGTGTGTCCCAGTTACCATAGAGACTGCATACACTAACAGTGTAGCATTAGGATTGGTGGGGAAAGCACATTTTGCAGAAGCTTTTTGGAGGGATAAAGAGAAGACACAAGAAAGAAAGTGAGACCGCCAATAAAGAGGCTCAGCAAAGAGAAGTCCCTGATGATACAGATTCTAGAAAACTGGGACCACAGAGATTACAACTACTATTATAAGACCGACATAAACTTTCCCCCAAAGGCTGCCTCTGTCAGGATAATTTCAAGTAAGAGGAGAAAGAACTAATATAAAATATTCTAAAACAAAACAGTAAGTAAATGAACCTAGCAAGGTCTAGAGGTGGCAAAAGTGGTATGGCAAGAAAACATTTTTAAGTGATTCAAGTCAAGGGAAAAAAAATAAATCTAAGATAACAATAAAATTGGAAGTTACATTCCTGAGGATGGCTGACTTACAGAGAGGCTGGTTGGCAAGGGGTAACTTAAGTGCTGAGTGCCTATGTTTCCTGCCCTGAAAGTGGAAAGAAAAAAATAAAGATGAGTCCCCTCTCATTTTTTAAATAAGGGTCTCCTTAAATCTCCCAATGGTCTGACATGATAGCAGATGTACATGATGCATGCCAGTCAAAGAAAATCTGACAAAAACTCTTAGCAAATATACAAATTAGGGGACATTTTTCACAAAGCAAACAGGCTCATTCCATAGTTTCATAAAATAATGAGAGCTTAAAGTGCACTGACAGTGCGTTCTCATGCACACACTATTTCTCTGCATACAATTTTGAGGTATAGAGTTTTTATAGAGATCAAGGCATGTCTGCAATATAAAGGGTCCAAGTGTTGAATTGTAGGTGTTTTTAAATAGAAAGGAAGGCTGGAGATAGGATGTGGGTTGGTGCAGGGGATGAGTGGGAATGAATTTAGGAGAAAACCAGTCTAGGGAAATGTCAGATAAGTGATTATGTCTAGGTCTCTGTCTGGTAATGTTTCATTACACATACTTCAGCCTAATATACCCACTGCCCACTGGAAATTCCTGTCTCCAAGTTTTAATTATCCTCAATATATTAATATTCTTTGAAATCTACATCTTGAGCCATTAGTTCTCTCCCGACCTCTGGCCCTCTATATCAAATGACCTACTGGACAATTCCAATTGGATATCACAACATGTCCAAAGCTCAATCATCTTCTCCTTCATAGGTTCTCTCCTTCCTATGTTCCCTATGTGAGTGAATAGCATCAATATTCACCCATATGCCCAAGTCCCATACCTGGGAACCATCACCCTTCAAATCATCACCGGATTTGTAATTCTAATGCAATTTCTTTTAATAAACAATGGTGGCTTTTGTGCATAGAAAGCAATATTTACAGTTCATTGGATTTTAAACTATTAGATGTGTGCATGTGTGTACCTATATATATACACATAGATTATTCTGTTTATTAATCTAACAACTTTTGTACACAATAAGAAAAAACGCTTTCAGGAAGGGTGAGGTTACTAGGTAGAAAATTTGGGACCTCAAACTATTTCAACTATTCAGGGGGTTGGAAGAATGAGAGTTAGGATCTGATCTGGGAGCACCTTCCAGAATGATTCTTTAGGGTCACCAATGAACACACCAAATATTCTTATAGTGACTATGACGATGATGGGTTCTAAGACAACATCCTGTAAGGGGAATTTTACAACTCATGTCCTCTATGTCCAAGTTCCACTCTTACCTAATTCTGTATAATCGCTTTCTACTTTATAGCCTGATAAAGGTAGACAGCATTTTGTTTTCTCCATCAACCAGGTTTCTTGACTCTGGCGACCTTTTACTTGATGATGACTCTGGTGACCTTTTATTTGATGTTGTTTCTTACATTTCTAGGTCTCCTGTTCCCACTGCACGGCATTAGCTTAGGTCTCCATTACCTGTCCTATGGTAACTGTCCATTGTACTAAGTTCTCTTACATTTCTGAGCCTTCGCACATGTCACTACCCATGTCTAGAACAGCCATATCCCCTGATAAGCATTTACCAAATGAAAACAAATAACAAATGCTTTAGATGTTGCTGCTTTGGGTGGTAAACAGAAATAGTGGTCTATCTAATATTCTGGATAAACCTGCACAAAGTGCTCTTACTTTAAAAATTAATTTTGAAGAATTTGAAAATTTTGCCATGGAGAATCACAGGGCCCATGCTACAATATTAAGTTTTGCATCTAATAAAAACACCTGTAAACTCAGAAGAAGAAGCACTGATTTCTTTCTTCAATTCACCCAGCAAATATTTACTGAACACCCTTTATATACCAGGCACTGTTCTAGATACCGGGGATCTCTTAGAGTACAAAACAGACCAAAAAACCCCACCAAGATACAAAACCCTGTAACAATGGGGCTTATATTCTATGACAAGGGGAAATAAATATGTAAATAGAACACTTATCTGAAAGGAATAATCGCTATGAAGAAAAATGAAGCAAAGGAAGGGGGTACAACTTTAAATATGGTTGTTATGAATGAACTTACTTAGAAGTGGAAACTGAGCAAAGACCTGAAGACGGTGAGCAAACAAGCCTTATCTGGGGAAAGCACTGTAGGCAGGGAGAAAAGTAAGTGCAAAGGCCCCGAGGTGAAATCATGTATGGTAGGTGACCAGAGCAAGGAGGTCGATGAAGCTGGAGAGGAGTGAGCAAGGGGTTAAGTGCTAAATGAGGACACAGAATTAATAGGGGAAACTGAATAGAGGGCCTTGTGGACTACTGTAAAGGCTTTGATTTTTCCTCTGGGTTAAACGGGGAGCCATTAGAAAGTTCTGAGCAGAGGAGAGATGTGGTCTGACTTAAATTACATAATATGCATTACAAAGAATCGCTCTGGCTACCATTTTGAGAATAGACTGTATGTGGCAAGTCCAGAAACAGAAAAGATAAAGATGGAAGGCTATTTCAATAATCCAGGTAAGAGGTGATAGTAGCTTGAGTCAGGATAGTAGTGGTGGTCAGGATAAGAAATGGTAAGATTCCGGATGTATTTTGAAGGTAGAACTGCAGGATTTGTCGATAGGTTGGATTTGTGAGATAAAGGGCTGGGAGAGAAATAAATTTTTGACTTGAACAACTCTAAGGATGGAGATGTAATTTCCTGAGGTGGGAAAGAATGCCTATGTGTTAGGTAAAATAAGGAATTCCATTTGCAGATAAGTTTGTGGTACTCATTAGACTTCCAGTGGAGATTTTGAGTAGGCAGTTGAATGTGTGAGCCTAGAATTCACATCTTCTAGCCCAGGGTAAAGGGCTGGACTAGAGATACAAGCTTCAACTGTAAGCTTGGGTATGAATATTAAGGAAGTGAACAGAGATTAAAAAAGAGGTTCGAGGGCTGAGCCATAGGACCCTCCAGTGTTTACATGTTGGCAAACATGATGAGAATCTATCAGCCACGAAGAGTGAGAAGAAAGGCCTGTGAGGTTGGAAAAAAAGTCAGGTGAGTGTGGAGGACTGAAAGCTAAGTGAAGAATGTGTTTTAATGGAGAAAGAATAACGAGCCATGTAAACAATGCTGAGAGATCAGGAAAGACTGCGAATGGGTTGATGGATTTAGCAACATGGAAGTCACTGATAATCTCAGTGTGAATTGTTTTACCACGTTGGTGGGTGCAAAGCTACCCAGAGAAGGATCGAGAGAAAAATTAGAGAATACGACTGGAGAGTGTCTATAGTGAGTATCCTGACATTTCTTGAGAAGTTTTGCTATAATGGGAATCAAAGAAATGGGATAGGGGGTGCGGGGTCAGAAGAGAGTATTTTTTTAGGGTGAGAGAAATTACCACATTCTTGTGTGCTGATAGGAAAGATTTGGTAGAAAGGGAAAACTGATGAAGGAAGAGAAAGAAGGAAGCTCTCTCAGGAGGCCTGTGGATGAGCGCATGTGAGGGGCGGGGTCCGATGCACACTGAGGGGTAGGCCGGACACGAGCAGGCAGAGCTGCACGAGAGAAAGCAGAGTGTGTGGGCACGGATGCAGATGGGAGGGTAGGTGTGATGGGGAGCGAGTGTTTGTGCAAGTTCTTTTTTGATGGCTCCTATTTTGTCAGTGAAGTAGGAATGAGGGTCATAAGTTGAGAGTAAGGATGGGAAAGGAGCTGTTGGAAATCTGAAGGAGGGAAAGATGAGGAGTATTTTTGTAGTGACATAGGAAAACAAATGGACACGGAAATGTAATGTAATTGCAGGGCAGCACGAAGAGCCTCTCTGAGGGATCCTGAGTTTAAAGTAAGAGTCGTCAGGTCACCTGTGTGTTTTTCTCCAGCCACACTCAGCTGGTACCCTGGCCTGGAACTGATGGGGAGTGGCATATGATTGGTGTAGCTGAAATTTGCCAGTTGAGGACAGTGAAGCAAGAGAAGATCAAGGGAGTTAAGGGTGTATGCAAAGAAATGAGTAAAATCATTTCTCATGGAATCTAGGCTGCATAAGGAAGGGAAAATATGAGGGGTGAAGGGGCAGCATCAATGTACTGGAGGCCCTAGTAGGCTTCGGGGATTGGTGGAATAGAGGGAACAGTGGGATTGGGCTATGAGAATATTAGGTGGTTGGTTGGAGAGGGGGATGCTTGAAATTGAGATTCTGGAAAGTTTGTAATTGTTAGCAAATAAAAGGTCAAAAGTATAATCACGGGAGTGAGTAGCTGTGGTAGGAGAGAGGGCAGACCATGAGAGAATTAAGGAACTGAGAGGCAAAGTATTGGAAGGATTACATATTTAGACACTGAAATGACCAAGAACTGTGATGAGGTAGAAATGAAAAGAGCGCTAGTGAGCCAGTGGCTAAGACCGTCAAGGAACTGGAGGTGGCAGCCAGAGGTGTAGCTGATCACTGCACTGAGAAGGGGAGTGGGAGCAGTGAGCCTTCCTACCCTCTTCCCAGGTTTTCCCCTTTCTCACTTACCATCTTCCCAGATCACACGACTGGCATTAGTACACTTTTAATTTCCCAGACTAGCTAGCTGTAAGTAACTTGTAACTACCCTGTGTTCTATTTAAATTATTTCCAAGTCTGAAGAATTTCCACTTTCAAATATTTGCTCTCCTTTCTCCCCGTTTTAAGCCATCAGTACACTTGCCAATCACTCTTTTTTCTACAACTCAGTTTATTGTTCTTTATGGTACTAATCACCATCATAAATTATCTTGTTCATTTATTTATTTGATTCTTGTAGGAGCGAGGTCCCATTTTCCCTCATTAGAATGCAAGTTCTAGAAGGAGAAAAGCCTTGACTGTTTTGTGTTTGAAACATAATATCCTCCTTAATAAATATTTCTAGAATGAATCAATGGATGGTCCCCTATCACATACTGATGAATCCTAATTTTCTCAGGTTCACACACTGGCCTTACTTTACTTACTGCCTCTTTTTACTTCCTCTCCTGCTCAAACCATCCATTTCACTCAGTTAAGGGTATTATACTGCTCTCCTAAACATCCTGTTAATTTCTATCCTGGTGATTTCATCATATTTCTCCCCTGTTTTTAATGTCAGTTCCCCACACCCCAATTCTTCAAGGCTCAGCTTGGGTCTCATCTCCTGGATGGCTTTTCCATGATCACTCTGAGACCTGCTGATGTCTCCCTTCCCAAAAAATTCTGCTATGCCTTATAACTTCAACTGCCTTATATTTTGTAATTGTTTAAGGGGTGTTAATCTTATCTTTTCACTTTGAACATAGGTTTATTTTTGGCTCAGGGATCCAGACTTACATCCATGGTATGCTCCATAATAATTAACATAACGAAGGACAGATAATGAATGTTCCAAAAGATACCACGGATTGTGTCATTGACCTCTAACTTCCTCAACCATCTGACACACTTGACTCCTTTCATTCTGCTTTCTGCTAAATCTTACTATTCTTCCTGCTATGCCAATATTGTCCTCAGGACCACGCCCTCTGTCTGCCATGCAGAGTTCTGCACCCCTGCATTGCAATTTCCGTAACTAGATAATTGTCTTTGCCATTATCGTTCCTAGAGCTTCTTGGCAATTTTACTACGCTCAGGACAGAGCTGCCGAGATCATCTTTCTTCGTGGTTGATTTCATTCTTTCTTTAAAAAGAAATCTTTGCAGTTCTTTTTCATCAAACTTTATGTATCCCCTTGGGATTTATTTTTCCTTGGCTTCATCCTTGGCCTGGTTCTTCTCCACTTTCTCTGTGTTCAGTCCCTGATTCTCACTCAGTTTGCCCTTTGTCTCATTTGAGGGAACTGGTTTTCATACCTATCAAACCACTTGTATATTTAGAATAGTTTCTCAAATAATATAAAATTTATAATATTTATGAATAAGTGACACAATGCCAAGATATTCTGTCTCTTCTTTCAAATAACATCTGAAGATGCACCTGTACCACTGAGTTCTATATTTAAGATATTGAATAAGTATCATTCATCCATCTGCTTTCATTCTGTCTTGCATTTTTCAGGACCTGCTTAAAAGTTGCATTGTGAGGTCTTTGGGGCTGGGGACTGCCCGGCATAGTTCACAAACTGGACTTTGCTCTGTATATTCATGTTTCATTGACAAATAATAAATAATAATAATAGCCCATTGTGCTTTTTTACATTCCGTGAATAAGTCTCTGGAAAAAGAAAAACTAATAACCAGGGATTATAATAGAAACACTGAAACAAAACTAACCTCTTACCAGGTTTTGCTACAGTAACATAGACTTCTATCGGCCTATATTCTAATAAATAATTACCTACTTAAGTCATTTGTAAATTGTTCCTTTGCCAACATTATGTATCATATCAAATGCCTATGTGGTTTTTAGGACAGGGAAAAACAACTAGAACATTACAGCTATGTGGGGGATCAGAGCAAAAGCGGCAAAATAAGAGGTTTACTCTGCTGGGTGCACAGTTTGTAAGAATTAGTCTCACAAGTAGAACTACTTGACAGAATACAGCCTGCTCTCCAGCTCCCCTCCTCCCCTTCCTTTCCCTTTGCCACTCCAGGTCTCTTCTCAATAACGCAAGGCTTCCTTTCTTTCTTTTGCTACTTCTTCTTCTTCCTTTTTTTTTTTTTTTAAATTCCAGGTGGGAAATGTATCGTTTTGTATGAGAAATCTGTTTCTCCTGTGAATATAACAACTGTTCTGATTGAAGCTGCTCTATGAAAACGACTGTATGTCTAACGGAGGAGGAGGGGACTGTGGCAATGGGCGGAGTGCCTCCATACTTATCCACAGATGAGCCACATTTACATGCCAGTTTTCAAATGCAGACAAAAATGTTACCATTGCCTGGTTACTGCAATGGCCACTAGATGGCAGGTCCAAAAATCTGACTGGAACTTCACAGGAGGGCAGTTCTTACATGGGAAGTAGAATAATTCTGACACTGAAGCATTCGTTTGTCTATAAGCCTCTGTTGTTTGCCAAAACATGGGGTGGATAAGACAATATCCATGTTACTTCACAGGGCTGCGATGAGAAGGAAGCCCTTTGATACCTAGGTTTGTAGAGCTCTGTCATCACATACTCATACATCCAGATACAGCTAGATCTTTAGACTTCTACTAACAGGCTTTATCAGACCTGGTTTTTAATAAATGTTCAGTTGTATTTCATTATTTTATGGCCTTGGCAATACCTTGCCATAATCTCAGGGGTATAAAAAGTAGTTGTCTAATCTGCCTCTGTAAGAACACATGGAAAAGACTGTCAAAGAGGTTGGGGGTATGTATAACTACCCTCCATACCACTTAGCAATACATATTTACCAGCAATTCCAATTTAGTATTTTATATCTCTACCTCTATATGTCTATCTATATCTGTATTTCCTATACCAGAGGCTGACCATATATTCAGGTAAATTGTCTTGGAAAAGACAATATTTGCATATAAAAGACCTGTTATTTAATAGGAAAGACAATTAAGCCCCATGATTGAAACGGATATGAGTAAATTTAGAACAAATTCTTTGTTGTACTCGGTGTCATTTCCATTTCCTGCACTGAGATGGAAGACTTCTAGAAGTGGATCTTATGACACTGTAAAAGAAGTCATTCTTAGGCCAGTTATTCTGAAGATAGATTGAATCTCTCCCTTCATGGTATTTTTCTTTTTCTGGTTACTAGATCATCCTGATATAAGTGCTCTGACTACATGGACATTGAGTACTTTTCTTTACCTTTTAATTAAACAACTGACCTTATGATTTTTAAAAGTAAAGAATCACAAATTCTGAGATAATTTGTCCTTCTCACTTGAGAAAATATGTTCTAAAGTCAAATTTATTTTTGTACAAAAGCTGTGACGTGCATTTTGATATACATTTAAGCATCCATGCCAATTAAAATTCTGTAACAATGAAAGCAACATAAACTCAATTATAGCCACACAACTCACTCATCACTCATCTTTTGTTCCCTCTTTCTTTCAAAATTTAGGTAAGAGAATAATAGTAAACAGGTTGATTTCATCTACCCTTGCTCTGTATATTTGGACTGTTCAATGTTTACATGAGACATGAGAAGAAGATGGCATATACACTGATATTCAGAATAAGAAGTAAGCTTTTTTTTTTTTTTCACACGGAACAAATATGGACTATACTGATTATCGCAGAAGAGATTTTACATCAGCACTAGCTGACTTCCTTTCGTTTGGCAGTAGAATTTAAAATACGATGACAGGAACAATTTATGATGAAGCTCCATGGTTATTTCTAAATAATTGTGGTGAATGGAATTTAACTTCCTCTTTCCCCCCACCAAAAATGCTAAAGCTTGTGCCTCCCTCACAGAAAAAGCACTGGAATGGAAGCTGAGGCCTGGGCTCCACCCTGGTTTTGACAGGGCTTCACAGGGTGAGATCTGGAAGCTATGGCCTCCCAGGGCTCCTCTTCTTCACCTCTGAAATGAGGCTTTATTAAGGAGAAAGCCTGTGATCCTTCTCTGCTTTAACATTCAGTATCCAGTGAAGAAAATTACCATGCATTGCAGACTTTTTTTTCCTTGGAAATAGGCTAATTTTCTCAGATGAGAGAACCAAGTTAAGGAGTTTGTACTGAAACCTAATATGTCCCAACATCATGGTTCCGACTCATGAAGGGGAAGCTGGAATTGTTTCTTCCTTCAACCACTCCTTTCCCCATTCTGCATCACTCTTCCAAGGACTTCCCCACGGTCTGTAAGTCTAAGTGCTGCCTCAGAGGCCCTCCCTGATCCTTAGGCAGCCACTGGCAAATGATTCAAAAAACCCTTTACCTCTCCTCTTGGACATATAACCAAACTCCATTTCCCAGCACCCACTGCAGACAACTACAACCTCATGACCAAATTCTGGCCAGCGGGATGTCAGCAGAGGTGACGTGCTGCTCCAGGGCTTAACCCATAAAAGCTCCTTTGCAATGATTGCCCTCTCGCTTCACCAGTCTTCTGGCTGGATGTCGCACCCAAGGGGACCTTGGAAGCTACGTGCCGAAGATGACAGAGCGGTGGCCAACCTGGATCCCTGACCAGTCTTTACAAGAGCAACAGATAAACTTTTGTATGAGGCCACTGAGACTTGGAGGTTTACACATTATAGAAACTAATGGTACCTTAACGAAGAAGCCCTCTAAATCAGAGATTGACTCTCCCTCCAAGACATTTTATTTATGTCTCTTTGATCATGTTTTCACCTTGCAGTGGACTCTTTACTGATATGTAAGATCTTCGAGTACCGTATGTATTCTATTCATTTCCTCATCCTCCATAGATCTCTAGCTAGTTGAATAAATGCTGAATAGAACATGGCCAGTTTGGGAATTGCAGAAGGTTGTAAGAGAAGTTTTGATTAAAAAAAAAAAAATCCTAGCTTTTTTCTTGTCCTATTTGGGTGGAAGGCAGAGATGATGAGCTTCTTGAGAGTGGAAATTTATATTGTGACAGCCATAGCCATTTAATATATTTTGGGTACCGCCTTCCTAATAACCATGCTCCCAAAATAAAGTGCAAATTAAATATATTGAAAAATTTTTTTAAATGCCAATGAGGGGATAAGTGAAGAGATAAATTGGGAAATGTGAGAACTACAGGATTAAAAAACATGTCTGGAGTTACAGGGGGCTTCTGCTAGCCCAACCACGTATGAAATCATAGCTATAAACTATTATCTCAAACAGATCATTGCACTTTAGGCACCTTACTCTCGGTGTTAGTATTGACCTCTTTTGAGCCAAATTCCTTGGACATTTTCTGTTTTCTATTTACTTGGCCTCACCACAGCCCCTCCCTGAGACACTTCACCCTTGGTTTCCTCAGTACTGGCTGGATTCTCTGTCTCTGACTGTCCTCTCTCACCTTTTCTTTGGCTCTCTTTCTTATCCACTCTTTAAGTATTAGAATTTCCTAGTATTCTGCTCTGGGATTTTTTCCTCACAACTTGTCCTTGAGTCATCTCACCCGGTCTCATGGCTTCACCAACCACTTCCTAACAAATAACTCCCGAATATCTCCGGCCCAGCACTCCCTTTCTCTGGAGCTTCGGACCTATGTTGTCTATGGTGTCCTGGACATTTTAAGACAATCTAAACCTCTTGCAGCAACCTTAAATACGAGTCCCAAAACAAGCATGACTTAACCTTTCTTGGCAAACCTCTCCTTCCTTTCTCCTGTGCTCTCTCTCGGTAGATGACATTGAGTCTGACACATTAAACTCTCCTTACTCTTCTCTGTCCCTGATTTAAATTAGCTAATTAAATTCTAAATCCTAAAGTGTTTTTACAGTCTTTTTGAGATTTTTAACCTAAGTTTGAGGACTAGAGGAGTGAAGGCAGATTAAAAATAGGACTTCTTTTAACTCAATGTCAGAGACTTACCAATATGAATTTCTTCACACAAACATATAAAAAAGGCAAGAAATACAGAATGACAAAAAGAATATTTTCATACCCTTCCATCATACCTGAGTTACCCTGTAAACCAGCAGAGTATCATGAGAGCTGTTCTGAGAGTGTACATTCTCACATTCTATTTCTTAAATTGGGACTGCTTTGAAACAAAATTAAATCAATGGAAAGAAAGAATTTCTGCAGAGGTGACAGGAGCTTTGCTCACTGCTGTTCCTTCCATAACCTCTGCAAAAGAAAAGTTTAAAAAATGTCGCTGATGTCTAAACCTACAGAAACTCTAGGCCTGTGGTTTTCATTCCTCCCTGGGTATAATTGTAAGGGCTTGCATTGATTTTAAGTGTTTTATTTTCCATTGACGTTCAAATGAGATTTCCCCTCATGTAATCAGCTGCTTTGATTTCTTTGCCTTAAAATTCATTCTTCAATGTTTTCTACAATTCTTCAACATTAATAATAACTTCCTATAGCAACTGTGGTCCTTTTTCTTTCCCTGGTGATATATTTATCATCTATTATACAAACCTCCTCTTTGCTTCCTCCCTTTGCACCACCAGCTCTAACATCTTAAATTTTCATTTGACATACTGCTTACGTAAATTATTTCATGTGTGTTCCCATCCATGGAAATTCATTTTTGTGTGACATAAATCCCTACCCTATTCTATTTCACAGTAATAAAACTTTATACTGAATTGCCAAAGAGATAGGTAACCAACCACGCAGTTTAAATTAAGTGCAAGATACACGTTTGAATATTCTTCTCTCTAAGATGTGTAGAGACAGGTCCTGTTTGTGTCTGAGTACTCTGTCATCTTACTCAAACTGTTCAAGTTAAACCACATAAGAACTGTTTTCTCACTTTGAGTCAAAAGTAACTTCTGCTATGAAAAAATAAAAAGCACAGTAATGAAATCATGTGTGGGTTAAAAAAATCTCTTATAAATAATGCTTATGATTGGGTACAGTCTATGAAAGGAGCAGCTCCTGACTCGAGCACATGCCAGCGAGATTACAACTCATCCAGGGGTGGCATTCTCATTGACTGCTGTCCCTCAGCACCTGCAATGGCTTCCAGTCCTTGTCCATGCTAACCTTTGCTAGTTGTTATAGCCACGGTAAATATTCTGTTTATTGGATTTTATTAGCATTTTAAATTTTGACATTTGGAAAAAGCACAATCCTCCTTCTTTTTCATCCTGTCATTTTTAATGTATAAGTGTCCAGGATTTTTCCAATTTTAAATTTCTCTCTCCTAGCTTCAGAATTTTCAAAATTATAATTTTGGAAAGTCACAATTCTATTGCTAGAATGTATCAATTCCATATAATAAAATTTTAGTCAGAGGCATGATTCATACAACTTAAGCACCAAGGATTACTTTTGTTCCAGTTTTTTGGCATTTTTGGTGAAATGGGTTTTGGTCTGAATCACCAATTTAACTATGTTGATTCTCCACCACTTTTGGTGATATAATATTTATAATGCTAGATATGTGCACAGCACTGTTTTCAAAGTGTTGTCATATACACAGTTCTTATTTGACGCTCAGTACACATCATGTTATAAGCAATCAGATATTACAGCCATTTTATAGATAAAGAAACACAGGAACAGAGAGTAACACTCTGGATCATACATGGTTAGCAGCAAGGCCAGAACAAACTCCTATTCCAGGGTTCTTTCTACTATATCACATTATTATTATTATTATTATTGTTATTATTATTATTATTTAATTACTATTGCATACTTATTACTGCTTTTCAAATATGCAACCATCACATCCTTCTCTGCACAGCAATGATATTCAATTTTGTTTTTACCCTATTCTATTTGATCTCTTTATTAGGTTGTACCCACCCTTCTAGTTCCCCACAGCCCTCACTAGACTGTGAGCTAGTCAAGGACAATGTTTCACCCATGTTTGTATCTCTAGAACCTAGTGAGATCCTACCATGTGTTTGGCAAGTGACTGTATTGTAAATATTCACCTTCTCTTAGTTGTAAACTGATTTCAACCCATGATTTTTAAAAATACGATATAAAGGTTAGTATTATCTGAGAGGAAGACGTTTCATCCATATCACAAGTAGGAGAATGGAAATATCAAGAGAGTGAATATGGTTTATTTGAGAGTATCGGTGAGTCAGTCACAGAGACATAAAACAAAAACAACCCAGGGGTCTTTGTGCTCAGGCTGCATCTCTACCACCACAGTCAAACTTACTGGGACCAGACAGTCTGTGGGGGATGTGTAAGCGTGAACAGTATTTCCACATCCCTTGTGCAGACTATAACTGTTTAAAAGAGCTGTGGCAAACTGGACATTTTGTTCCCTTCTAATTTATCTGTGTTCCTGTAGCCATGTCTCCACTTCTAAACACTAATCACTTCTCTAGGTGAGCTTAAGTACCTAATTATTAAGAGCCCTCCAAATTTCTAGTGCCATCTTCAATACAGTTAGTGCCCTTTCTGTCCCATTTGCCCCCTGTGCTTGGTACTGAATCAGTATAGCAAATATCCCTAATGAAGAATCATGACACAGGGTTAAATTTACAAATTAAGCAATTCCTTTCATTTTTATGTCGATTCCTTTCATCTTTGAATCCCCATCCTCCATTTGCTTAAAATACATCCCACTGTGAAACTAAAAAACAATGCTACCATGACAGTATTCAAAGAGAAATACTGAAACCTAGGCCATTTTCCGGAGAGAGATTCTTGTCACCTGGAAGCTCTTGCATATAGCATCAGATAACCTAGTCTTCCAGGGAATGGTAGGACAATACATTAGCAGATTTAATATTAATCTCTAGAATCCCAGATTTATTCCTGTCCAGGTTAAGTGCTCTTTTGATTATTAGAGCAAAAAATAATACAAAAAATTGATTACAACCATTAATGGAGGCTTAAAATATTAACTTCCATAGCTTTAACCCAATATCTATAATTAAATGCAAAAAAGCTAAGTTAATGCAATGTTAAGGTTGAGCTTCTAATTGCACAAAAGTCATGAAATTTAAAATTAAGGTTTCTACTGCCACTCTCTGTTAGTTCTACAACATTCCTTATACAATTTTCTACAATATATATTTCATTTAAACGTGTCAGGAGTTCCTAAGAAAGAAAATAAAGTACAATAGATTAGAATTCAACTCGTACATAGATGTCTACTTAGAGTTTTATACAATCAAAAGTACTGGAAAAGTGCAATTAGTTTTAAATTACAATGCCCCATTTGAGTGATTACCATATTCTTGTTTAGGAGTTTGTCCATTTCCCCTATAAATCTTTTAACCTTCACTACTAGCCATCCCCTGGAGAAGAAAAGAGAATGTATATAAAAACAAAAACAACCTGTTGGCTGGGATAGTGCATATGGGTCTGTTCTTTCAACATATGACAAAATGTATTCATGTGAAACTACTACTTAAGAGAGCAACTCAGAATATTCAAGTTTATGGGTACATCTAATAGGACAAGCCAAGGCTCTAGAGATGGGTAGATAGGGATTCAAGTCCTTTTAATGCTACTTACTAGCCCAGCTGAACTTGAACAAATTACTTAACCTCTCTGAGTCTTATTATTGGAGTAATTATACCTACTTCATAAGGTTATTGTGAAGATTAAATGAAGTGACATATCTAACACAGGTTTTGCAAATCTCTCTTGGAATTTACAATACCATCTCAACTGTTACCGTTAAAGAATGAATGACTACAATTTAACCATCATTTGGTTGTCCATATGTATTTCTGAAATACAAAATAATCATTTAAGATCTATTCCATTGAAAGGTACATAGAGCTGTTATATATATTTTTCATAATAGTTTCTTTAGGATAGGTACCTGTCTGTGGCTTATTAATGAGCATCCAGATATGTTCAATACATGATGCATCGGGTACATCAGCTAATTCTGAAGGCAGATGAATGAAACGAATTCTTGGATATTGGGCTGCCATGCTCAATATTTTCTTCAAATGTTATGAAACATTTGTGTCTAAATAGAGAATATGCTTGAGAAATTCTAGTCCAACATGTAATTTAGAGAGAAAGTTATAAATCATAAATATAAGGGCTTAAAGCTAAAGTGCCACCTCAACCAAAACAATCATAAAAACTCCTAAGTGCATCCTGGCAGGAATAAATAAAAGCAGCAAAGCCTGCTGTGGAGGGAGCAGAGCCCAGGAAGGTAACCAAGTGAGTAAACAGTAAGGCAGGATTATCCTCATTTGGGAGGAATCCATTCCAGACAGGAATTAAAGGGGAGGGGGGTGAAGGAAGGAGAATGGAGGTTGGGAGGAGGGGCTTTTGTATCTGAAAGTAGCTAGATTACCTTGTGGAATGAAAAGAAATTTGTTCTTCGCTGTCAACAGTAATCTTGTGTGAGGTCTAGCAGACAGGTACACAAAAGATACATGTGTTCCACCTGCTCAGTTGTTCTCCTCTGGTAGTGGGGTGTACAGGCAAGGCTCAGGTTAATCAGACCCACTCAGAGTAACATGGCCAAATTCCTTTTCAAAGGTATAAATACTGATTCTTCAATAGCTTTATTCAATAGACTGATAATTCATTGCACAGTTCCTGGCACATCCTGACAGAATTTGTTCTTGGTGTACTACAATGCAGTAAATGGATTTAAATGAAAGGTGGGGAGATTTATATTGAAACCATGAATCACAACTGATAATTAATTACTGAAACCAAAAAAATCTCATTCACATGGAATACCCAGAAAAACAGAAATAACCCATAATTTCTGAACCCTGTTAAATCAATGGTATAGATGAGATTTCGAACAGAGGGGAGTAGTTGGATCAATGACCTCAGCATCACGTATCATCTCTGACTTCCTGTGAAGTGGAACAAGTTCCTGATACTTCATTTTCTTAAAAATTAATAAATTGACTGTAAAAGCTTTAGCTAATATAAATTTGATTAGAAAATGGCCTGTTTCCAGAATAAGCCAAGGACCCTAGCTACCTATACCCAAAGACTTATATTCCCCTTGCTTTTTAACAATATCAGCCTATGTTTATAATATTACGGTTTACACTTTTAAGAACAAGAAAATAGTTAAGGTTTCAGTGGTCATAAAGAAAACAGTGGCTACTTTCTGAGAAAGGAAAGACTTCTCTTTCTATGATAGTTTAACTCAAAAACTTTTGAAGTCCTTTAAAGATTTTCATATTTTACCTTTGAGAGTAAGCACGCAAAATCTCAGGAAATAGGTAAATATTGTTAATTTAAACATATCCCTCCCCACTCCAGGAAACCTCACAAAACTAGATGACAAACAAATTGGAGGTACTTCATTAATTCATTCAGCAACAATTTATGGAGCACCTACTATGTCTGACATGAGGCAGTGAACCAGAGGGTCCATGGATAGCACAGAAACCCATCTTCTAGTACCATGAAGGGAAGACTAGTCACCGTTAGGCTTAGTGGTTTTGGTTATGAGGTAAATGAAGTTCAAAACAGTGATCACTTAAGTTTCATTTCATTAAAGAATTTTGAAATAATCATTTATTTATATCATTTAAGTGTTTGTTTATGAATTATCGCCTTGCTAAAATGTTGAGAATTGCCAACTCTAGCCATTTTTGAAATAACAAGTCAATAAAAAACACAGGGATGTGGGGGGAAATTCTATTTTATAAAAAAGGCACATTACCTAAGACCAATAAAATTACACAAAATGTTCTTAAAAACTATATTTTCAAATGTGTAGGTTATCTCCCAGCTATGCTGAAAATTCACACATTCAGTCCGTATTTCATTAGTGTCTAGAACATGCAAGATAGTACCTCTAGGAGCTACTTTTACTCCACCAATATATTTAGAAGTATGACTACCTATTTCATGCAGTTATCATGAACAAACCATGTCAGAAAATGAAAATGAAAAGGCTCATGAAGTTGACACATATATTAAAATATATGAATTCTGCTCACGCCTCTTCTTTCTCCTTGGGATGGCATTATCCATGACCAGCCCTGTATATGAAGGAGGGAAAAACTGCTTTGGATATTTATGCTTCTGGCTAGGCTAGTCAAAAAGGAATATGAACTTCGTTGTTACTAGATGCTTCTGGATGCCACAGAAGAACAACTTATGGCCTTTCGTACATAACCAAAAGGCCTGCTAGTTATCTTTAGAGTGTTTAGAATAAAAGCCATTTATTCTCTTTTCAGGGTAATCTGAACATTGACCTTCTCAGGACTTTCTGTTTCCCACATAAACTACCATTTATGTGCCACTATATAGATTGCAAAATGCTTTCACGTGTGTTGTGTCGTTCAGTTAGGAGGCAGAAGAGTGGGGACTAAGAGAATTGGCTTTGGCACCAGAGTGACCAGGGTGTTTACCAAAGTCACTTACTAGTTGCGTACTATGTGCAAGCTGCTTGGTCACTTTAAACCTTTTTCTTATTTGTAAATTGGGGATAATAATGCCTACCTTGCAGCGAGGTAGAGGTTAGCTATGCTGCAGTAAAGTGTGATTGTCACCGACGACCCACTGCAGGGACACCAAAGGCTTCTCCATAGTCTGCTTCTCTTTATCAGGCTGGAAGAAGTGGGGTGGGGGGAGGTCTACACCAGTACTTAAGAGTACATAATCCAAGCCTCTAGTTAAAGTAATGGGCTCCTCAAATCTTTGATCTGAACCATCTTCATAAAACGTTTCTTTAATTCATGGCCAAAACAGGCCTTTCCATATACTCTCAGAGAGACAGGCCTTCTTTGGGAGCAAGATATAAAACTTAATTCTAGGTCTTTTTTAACCCTGAAACTATGTTCCCTGAAGCAATCCATGTGCTTCCATCAGATTTTATTAGGTGGGCCAAGATAGAGTCAGAAGGAGCTTTTCTTACATAATAGCTGTCCCCATGAGAACTTCAGAGAGTCAGTTAAAGTTTTCTAATGAAGAATTTTTGAGATCCATAAGTAGAGGAAGAATCTTGATGGTCTCTCCCCCTTACTGATTCATTGATAATTCTCCAACATGGGGCTGGCACAACTAGAGTAAAATTTTGCACAGTGTAAAGTGGTGGGTGTGCATGTTTTTGGAGCCAGTCAGTCTCTGGCAGCTGACTGAGTCACACTTGTGCTTTGCTGCCCACTTACATCTTCAGAGAGCAGCCTGGGTGGGGATGCTCATCAGATGTGCTCATTTAAGGACAAACCCATTTGAATATGACAACAACATTTGGCAGACTTCCTCTACCGAATGGTGAACCTGGCCCACTGCCTCTGAGAACTATTGCTTGATTAGGAAACATAGGTCCTTTGACGTTCTTCACATGGTAGACCATACTCAAGGCCCCCCCAACTAAACACCCTGTGTTAGAGTCCTGCTCCTCAAGCATCTTCAAGCTCCTGGCCTGGACCACTGGGTTACAGAAGTGCAGTGAGTCCTTTTACAACATATGGCTATTTTTAACCGTGTGTGGAGAATCCAAATGTCTTATGGAGATCTAGAGGCCACATACTTCATTAGGAAGTCAACAAATGTCTGCTGAACTCCATGTGGAGAGTTCTGTACCATACTTACGGCAATGCTCTCTACTCCCTTAAGATGTTTTTAGTCTTTTTGAGAATGAGAGGACAACAAAACCTCTACAGGCAAAACTACTTAACACTTCTAGATCAACACACAAGTGAGTACAGACAGGATATATAAAGACTTCAGGGTAATAGGACAAAAAAGAATGTGGAAGGGAGTGATGGATCTACATTTTCTAAAGCAAGAAAGACGAGCATCACAGAATGGAGAGGGGGCACGGGCAAGGGCATGGAGGTGAGAAAGGGCCAGCCGACTCCCCTTGATGTAGAGAAAGCAGGGCAATCAGAACAGGAGGGTCACTGCAGGTGCAAGGAGCTGCAGGAGGAACTGACCCACCCGGTTATAAAGACTGCCAAGATGACAGCAAAACTCCTATTCATTCTGCTTTGGGGGAAACAGAAGTTAATGGGGACCTTGGAGTTGAGGAAGAAAGAGAGGCCAAGGAGAATAACTGGTAGTAGAGCAGCTTACAACCAGATGAGGAATTTGGATTTTAATCTAGAGGTAGAAAAAAACAACAGTAGAATCCTAAACCAAGAAATGAGATAAAGAAAATGATGGGTGAGAGCAATTATTTTAGATGCTTAAAGGATTGTTTTCTGAAAACAGCCTGCAGGAAGGGTGGCCTATTTCTAATGGTTCAAAAAAGAGATGAAGGCCATCTTCTCCAGGCCCACTCTGAGGTCCTGAAAATAAAGAGAAGAAAGAGGCCAACTCAAGAGATGTTGTTGGGAGAAGACTGGTAGGATTTAGTGACTGATCAAATGGGAAGCGAGGGGCAAAAGAAGAGAATTTTAAAATGATCCTAGTGCCAGGGCCTGAGAAAAGGGTCTTATGGACAGCAGCTGGAAAAGAAAGTGGATTCCTGGAATGGAAGACGCTTTGGGCAGTGATGAGATATCCAAACGATTAGAGGTGTGTGTGTGTGTGTGTAAATTATAGGTATGCAGATTTAGGAGTAAAGTCCCCTTTCCCTAATGTTACACAACAGCTTACAACTTTCATTCAGTTACCGACTATTTTATTAAACACATATTTATGAAGCGCCTCTAAATGTGTAAGGTTTACAATACAACTATGTGTAAAGCTTACAATAAGGAGACATAAAAGTTCCACCACTGAATGGAAAATGGTTTAAACCTATTTGCAACATTATTTAAGGGGTACATTTTCATTTTTTATATTAATTTTCTATTGTTTGTAATTCTTAGGCCACTGACATAGCAGTGCTTTCATCAGTGATACATGCGCCATCTCGACACAATTTATAATCAAGTAATTTGTGTCAGTATACTTGGATATCCTCTTTTTCCTCAAACAGCATTTAAATGAAGCCAGTGAATATGACGGCTTTTGGTTACAGCAGGTTTAAATTTCCACTCAGATCAGTCCTGATCAAAAACCACGTAGCTCCCTGGAAAGGATACATGTCTATGTGTATATTCTAGGCCTCACTCAGGTTTTGGTGTTATGGCCATGGTATTGGAACTACTATAATCATACTGTGAATTCCGGTTTGTTTGGGGTTGAGAGGAAAAAGGAAAATTCACAGTTATTTTGTACAAAGCACTGTGTGGGAATCCAATGGCTGTAGCCTCTGTTCATCCTCAGTTCAGGTATGATGGAAACCTGTGGGGAGCTGACCTACAGCACTGATCTCTTACATCAACTGCCTTCTCTCATGCAACTGATGTCTAAGGAGCTGCCGAACCCCAGGCTCTAGTTAGTCTCAGAATCGAGTACACCCATAAGTATACCAAAAGGAAATCATTTTAAAAACATGGCTGGATTATTTCTTAAACATTAATATAAAGCAAAAAGAGCACAAGAAATGGATGTAGGAGCCTAATTTCTTTATAATTATTAGGACCTGAAAACCTACTTTGAAGAAAACTAGTCATGGATAAGAAAATAACTTCTTCACAATGGTTAAAGAAAAAAAGTACCCAAAGAAATAAACAAACATATGAAAGCCTCTTAATATACCAAGGTATTACTATATTTATTTCTGACCTTTGGCTACTGAGAAAATATGAAGTGTGACAATTCTATAAGCTATTCTATATAATGGCAGATGCTCCTCTTATTCAAGGAAACAAAATCCTTTTATGACATTTTACTAAATGTCTATCCAACCAAAGAGCATTTTATGTGTTCATTTTAGATAGTCTTGTTCACCAGTCCTTATAAATATAAATAAGACCTTTTCTTAAGCAGTCCACCTTGTGTATGAATGTGTTGAATATTTTCTTTAAGTGTTAATTTTGTTGTACATGATCTAGTAGAGTGGGACAATTATATACAATAATTCTTCTATCAGTCCTATACTTCTACTTCCTTTTCTAAAATATATTTAAATTAATGGCAAAATTCTGTTAAGTGTTCAGAGCATATCCTCACTGCTGATTTTTTCACCATGGTACTATTACAGGTACCACAATGGCTCCTCATGTCTTAAGTCTATGCAGTACAATCCACTCTCTACTATAGCATCATTTTCTTTTCGTAAACAGAAATTTGGCTTTCACACAGCAATTTCCACCAAACTATAAAAGTGCTAATGATGCCCAATTTAGGACATAAACAATTTACTACTGCCCTCCTTTGAGCCCTCCTCTTTTTTAATTTCTCTAACTCACTACACTAAGAATATTCTTTCCTGGAAAGCTGTGGGCAGGGTTGATTTCATAACGGATTACATGTTGACTTTTTTAAAAAATTGATGCTGATATTAGACTTTTGGTTAACATATCAGTTAAGAAGTGTACTTTATACTTGCATTTTACTTGCTTGAGCAATTGACTCCAAATATCCTTCTTCTGTTTTGCTTTTCTCACTGTGCTCCCTCAAATTTCTTTCTATAAAATATCCTTTCTACTTCTGTATAACTATATCTTTATTTTTTCTCATTTTTCACATCTGATTCTATTTTCCTTATGCAATTACAATATTTCCTGAGTACATTTCAGTAGTTAGTTATATTTACATCACTTATTCCATAGTTTGTTTGATGTCTTGCATAAAGCACATACATTTATCAAACTGACTCACATTCACTGTGAATAAACAGAAGTCCAAATTGCATAATGGATTTGTCTATAGCTTTGTGTAAGCATGATGGTGGACAAGACTGTCATTCTTCAACTCTGTTTCCTCTTCACTTATGGAGGAAGCCTCGAAGACAATAAGTGTGTTGTTTTAGCTTTATAATTTTTTTTGGGGGGGCGGGTTGTCTTTAAGAACTTACACTCACCCTTTAGGAAGAAAATTATAATTTCTTATTTTCTGGTCCCATTCTTGATCTCTTTATTTTCTTCCGGTTTGTGTATTTGTTCTCCATTTTAAAAATCATCATTTATGAGTTATCTTTGGAACATGCAGAGCTTAAGATAAATTTTCTAAAGGGGATCTAGAGTAAAAAATGCCTGAGCATATGAAACAAAGGAGCTTATAGACTCACAAGGATTAAATTTACTTTCATTGTCTTTCTAATTTTGAGTATAGAGATGCTTCTATTTGTAAGTCTGTCCTTCTTTAAGTAGTATGACTCAAAAAATTTCCTGTTTGCAATAAGAGATTCAATTTGAGTTATAATATTTATTGAGAATCTACTATGTGTCTAAGACATTATACCAAGTAAACTTCTTTCGCTTACAGAATTCACACCTAGCAGAGGAACTAGTCTAATATCAGATGATGACACAAATTAACTACTAAGTTTCATACAAGCACCACCAAAAATTTGTGGAGGGAGGGGTTCCTAGAAGAATCAATGACTTTTGCTACAGAGAAAGGTGAAGAGAAGTAGGCATGAAGGGCTGCTTAAAAGCAGTGGACTTTGAGACGGGCCTTAAGGCAACATATGACAGATGGAAATGAAGAAAGGGGTATCTATGCAACTAAGTAAAGAAAAGAGTATTAGATCAAAAGTGATATTCGGAAAAAAGTGCTCTTCTATGGAAACCGTAGATAATATTCAGATTCTACTCTTATAAATTATTCTAAGCAAAGTTGCCACTCATTACGTGGTACTCAATGTAAAATCTCCTAGCCTGTAAGGTACATTGCTAGTGAAGCCAAAAAGGATGTAAGTAGATGTGAGGCTGTGACTAGACATACCCTGATTGTGCCCCAGATGTTTGTGTAAACTTCTCAATATGGTCTTTAAAGAAATAAACCTCACAGAACTTTTATTGTTTTAGAACATTTTTAATTCCATAAATAAATGGAAACATCTGTAGCTAAAAACATGGAGATTCTAGATATCTAGGTATCTATTTACTATTACAGTTTAACTATATTTCCTTATTATTTTGTCTCTAGCTGAAGTTCTCTGGCAATAGACATCAAGGGAAAAGACCTCGAGAGTTATGAAATCTAATCCAAAAAGATGATGGAGTCAAGGACAGTGGCACTTTTTTGAACTTTTTACTGGAATCCTCCTGTTTTTTTACTTTCCTAAGTCATTCACTACTCCGTTCTACTTTACAACCATCAAAATAACAGAAAAGTCACAGAGATTCAGTAAATGTTCCTATGGCTCGTTTCCAAACAGCCCACCATTAATGAGGGAAATAAAGTCAAAAGAGCTTTTTCTCTGACATGAGTTTCTAAACAATATAATTATGGTTCACTCCGTGGTTATGTGCTTTAGGAGCTCCCACAAAAAAGTCTTTGCTGCAGATGTGGCCACTGGTTGCTATACCCGGCAATTTGATCCATGTTTGCTGTTGTTTTAAACACACACACACACACACACACACACACACACACACACACACACACACACACACCCCTTCTCGCGTTTGGTAGAGTAGGATGAAGCTAGACACAAAGGTCAGGTATTCTAATATGGTCTCTCTCTATTTGCTCATTCATGATAAAGGTGGAAGCCTACACATTTGATGCATGTGAAGATTATGCCTATCACTCTGTGTTACATTTCTGACCTCGGAATTATTTTTTTTTTTTGAACAACACTATTTTATATAAGCACAAAACATAAGTCCAAGCTGGACTACTGATGTTGGGTCACTCCAAGAAGTATCTTCAAGGTAGCTTCAAAAATTTATCCTCTTCTCTCTAAACCTAGGTTTATTTCATGGGAGAGTTATATGGTGTCTTGCCAAGAGAGTAACAGAGTAATGCCTCATGTGTAATTGGGAATTTGGACTTGAGAAGCAATCCAGTCCAAGACTTTACCATAAGAATGCCAAAGCAACTTGATATCAGTAACCATATAAAAGACCTTAAGCACTCCACCATTTTGTTTTCTACCTAGATCTAGGATGTGGCACATAAAGTATTAACACTTCATGAGCATAGTAGCTCAATTTTTACCAATTTCTGGCATGTACATTATTTTGTAGGAAAAATGTAATAAATTGAAGTATAATTTAACTTCCATTTTCCCAAACACTTAGCATCTTCTTACCATGCTTCCTAAAGTATTTCTTTGACCCTTGGCAAATCAGTGAAAAAAAAAAAAAAATCAAGATTTTGTGTTTGATTATGTGTCCATTTATTAAAAGCATACTGGGTTTCCCTTTTCTGATGCTATTAGGGATTAATTATAACTTTCCTAACCCAACCTTAGTATTAGACTGGTAAAATTTATTAGTTAAAATGAACACCATAAATTTACAGTAAAACTTATCTGGTATATTCCTTCTACGTGTAGTTTGAAAATGTTCTGTTCAGGGCTGAATGGCTCAAATATAATCAGATTTTATTTCTAGAGAAGCAAAGACTATAACTTGTATGTGACCCCATCAGCAATTAACTTTGTCCTAATGGAATTAATACAGTATACAAGTTCAGAACTGGGTAGACGAGAAGAGGAAGGGAGAATGAAACTCATTCACTCTCTTGTTAGGTTCTCTAAAATAGCTTCCTTATTTCCACAGTGTGATATTTCTCTTCCTTATTTCCAGCATAGTTAAGGTCAGTAGCCCTAAAAATCTTCCACATAGAGATTTATGTTTTTTTCCCCTAAAAATATAAAGATGAGCTTGCAATTAAAAAAAAAATGAAGTCTCCTGCTAAATTGTAGTGTCATATGGAACAGTTACCAAGCAAAATTTTGAAGAGTTAGTCATACTTCATGCTACCTTTCTATCCTTGCCTGCTTCACTGATTTGAGGACGGGGGTCACAGCGAGTTGATCTCTTTGGGTTAGAAAGCCTTTCCAGATGAGGTCATCATTTTCATTACTCTGTTTCCTTCTCTCTCACCAGAGTGTCTTTCTAAAAGCAACCGAGGACCTCGTTAGTGAAATAGTGAAGGCCGGGGATGCCGAGAATGATTAAAAGACACAAAGCTTTCCCATAGCGCCTGTCCTTTTTTTCAGGAGATGAGGTAATATATAATCTCCTTCCTATATTACTACCACAAGGGCAATTTGTGGGAGGAAGAGATGGATTTCTGGGAGTAAAATCCTATTGCATGGCCAGGGCTATTTTCAGAAGGGCTTATCTTCAATATCCTCATTTCAGAATTGCTCTCTTTGCTCAGAGTGGTACCTTGGGCAACACTGAGAACCCCCATCTTCAAGGTAAGAATAGAAGTTATTTCCTTGTGGTTGGAATATATGATGAAGAAAAAGGAAGATGCAAAAACAAGAGATTCTGCTAATATAAAAGGATCTGTAAGAATAAATGTCAAATCTTTCTGCTATTTCTCCTGTGGTTTGTGTCTGATACCTCTATTGACTCTTTTGCTCTGCAGTTTCTACTACTGGACAGCCCACATGTGTAATCTGGACAGACAGCTAGTTTGCTTTTATATAACTTAAATAGCCTCAAGTGCCAGCAGACCTCTGTATCTTTTTAATACCCCAATAACCGCTTCAAGTAGGAACAGTTACACAGAACCTTACCATAGGACATGGAATTTGCACTTGCTAAAGAAATCACTACATGTATAAATTAGAAACTAATCATTTCTTCCTTTCTGGATACAGTGCCAGCTTTGCCTCTGAGTTTATGTTGAAATATACATTTTTATGAAATATTTCTCACTGTAGTCAGCATCAGTTTAGCAGTATCAAACACTGATTCCCAGTGTCTGCACACCTGAAAACTGGAGAGAGTGCGAAGAGCTGAAAAAGGTAACTGACAAAGACTGGACTTTTCCTACATTTTAAGAGGCCAGTTGTATTTGTAAATTCCTGATTAAAAACCTGACAATTGTCGCTGCCAGGCTATTCCTGGGCTTCTTCATCATACATCTTCCCCTAATGTCTCAAAGAACTGAAGGGCTTCCAGAGATGAAAATAAATTTGACAATCATGCTGCAACTCAAACAGATCCTGATTCTTTTCGTCACTTTTTAATTCCTTGCAGATGGTGTAAATGGGACGCTTACTGGCTGGCAGGTAATGAGTCTTGTTGTAGATAATAGTGATGGACGGGCTCTCACGCCTGTTGACGGCCTGGCACCTCAGCAGCTGTATATGGCTATCACCTATTGCTTGGTAGCATGTACCATATCGTGACAGGATACAAAGTCAAGTCCATTTCCCTCAAGAGACATGATTATTCGTACACCTGAATCTCACTAGTCACATATGAGTTGCACTGATTTCATGCTCACTGTCCGCACGCGTAGACAGTCTAAGATGTGATCTAATGTCTACTGCTCTAAGAGGAAAATGTAATCTGTTTAAACATCCAAATACTCCTCTTCCCAGGTACCGCCATTCATCACAACTGTCAGTGCTTCTGTGGAAGAGTAATGACCCTCAGGCATGGGATGCTGCTCCGTAGGGGCCTTATGAATGCCACTGCCAAGCACAGACATTGATCGGTTTTCTGTGGAGTTGGTATATGCGTCATGAAAGACCTGCACTTACTCACTAAATTACAAGTGGCTGTTTACTCCTTATACAATAAAAGCCTGGGTTAGGGAGCCACAGACCCTGCTGACTTTAATTGTCCCAAACATGTGAGCACTAGATTTGGGCCTGTCAGTGAGATAGATTTAAACAGCTTGAAGCTGAAAGTTGGATCAGAGTCATTTGAAAATGCATTGGGAGATAACGTAGGTATTGTTGCCTTCCACTCTTCTTTCTTTTCCTTTTTCATCCTCTCTAGTATGGAAGGTAACAACATCCCACTATCCAATACAAACACAATTAAAAAAAATAAAAACAGAAGTGTGCCCCTGAAAAGTTAATTCTTTGTTTCCTTCCTGTGGGCTTCCCTCCATTTCTGGATTTGCTCACACATTGTTTCCACAAAGTAGGATAAAGATGAACAGTTACATAGTATGAACTCCTGATTTTTCAAAATATCTCCCAGTAGCTCTATTTCCTCATTTAACCTATATTGACCTTTTCCTTTAAATCCTCCCTACACTCCCAATCTCATCTACATTTACTATCAAATCTCCTTGGGAGACAGACTAACTTGCATTCTAGATAGACTATTCATACCTTGGTAAATGCTCTATCGTTTGAAAATTTTACTCAAAATATATCTCTTGCTCAGCTCTCAGACATCATTTTTAAAGCTGGATATTCTCTTGTGACCTCTCTTTTGATTCTATCTCCTTTAGTTCTAGTACCAGTACTATATTTTCAGGGCTTTTAGATTCTAGAAAGTCACCATATTTTTCATATTTCTGCCATTTATTCCCTTATATACCTTTAATTTTTAATTTCTGTCCAATCTTTTTTGTCAGTAACCTCGACAGCACTAAACACTTAATGACTATAGTTTATTTTTCAGTAAATAGGTTTTGGTAGTTCTCTTATTTTACTAGATCATAATATTTTTATGCTTTTCTTTTTTAAACGGGGGTAGAGATAGCCAAAACTGGAGGGAAAATAAAAGATACCCTTCAGAATGTCTCATCTACGTTAAAGTCGCAAAACATTAGTTGCTCTTTCCTTGAAAATTGTTTTCCAACCTATATGAGCTGAGTAGTTCAACATAAATAAATGAAGGAAACTAAATCTTTTACTCACATTGACTCATTCCATTCAAAAAAATTTTTACTAAGTAATGAACGGGCCCTTATGAAATCGTTATAGATGGGAGAGCTCTTTCTACTTGAGAGTTCTCTGTTCCTTTGGCAGTTCAGGGTTATACCCAACTTAACTACACTTTTGGTGTTCACAATATTCTGATTGTTAGTATTTCTAATGATGGGACTCAGACACTTTCCTGGGAAGAGAGACTTACAATTAGAGAGATCTTAATAATTAATGAAATATACCAATGAGATAATGAAATTGGAAGCTCTCAGTGTACTGCCAGGATGAAGAAATCTTTTTGAGAATTAGGAATACGCTAGAAGACAATAAAAAAGATCAGATAGTGAACTGAGCAAAGTGACCTTTGATGTAAAGTGTCAGCTAGAAATGTCAATCCAATTCAGGACTGGATACAAAGGGACATTGTGTTGCTGAGCAGAGAGGTATTAAGTTACCTGATTATCTTCTCTGGAAGAATGCATTATGGTTTAGACACTTTTATTACCTGAAAGATGTAGACAAATCAGGAAAGATTAACAACCAGTTTTATTAGGAGGTAGCAGATGAGCTGGCATGAATAGCTCTGGTTGTTAAAAGTTCTGTATTCTCTTCTCAGCATTGATATGTTCTCACATGGGAATAGTCATTCTTGAAATTTAGATAGGATAATTTATATTCTGTTCCCCAGAGACAGGGCGGTTTGGGAACTGAAGGGAGGGAAGGGTTTAAAACAGCAGAAAGACCTGGGGTGGCAGAAGGACTGAAATTCTATTATAAGATTTTCAACTTTAATTAAAACAACAAAACAAAAAAAACAACCATTTGTTAAATCTTTGTTTAAGTAAGTTCAGTACATTTATTATGTGCAATATGTTTTTCATATTTAGTACCTAATTGTTTTTGGTACATGGAATAAGATTATTCCATAATACTACACTATTATGCTCTTGTTTCCCTGGAAATATAATTTGCAAGGCTATTCTAGAAACTTTGATTATGAAACTCAATATCACTTTCAGTTAGTTACCCTTAATTCTAGTGCAGTTTTCTCATCTCTTCACACTTACCCTGAAGCTATAACCTCTGGTTTCATAGGAATGTCCCGTTGGAAAAGGCTCCTGCCCCTGGCCTTCTGAATGATTTTCTAGATATATTTTCATATATAATTGCATATTTTGCCAATTAACATTATTTATGAATATCATTGAGAAATGATTCGTATAATTTTCTAGTTTATTAGTGAAAATAAGTTGTCCAGAAGCTAACAATTAATTACCATTTTTACACAGGCCATTATTCCTGGGTGTAGTTATTAAGATTTATCACTTATTAAAGGATTTCAATTGGTTGACAAAGTATAATAGAACTAACTTCTTTCAAGCAATGTTGGTGACTCACTTAGGTCCCAATACATTGTACTAACATCTACCCTGGACTTCATCTTTTAATTCTATCGGGAAACACCTATGAACATAACATAATTTCCTCCTTTTTTGATGTTCATTCAAATTACACTACATTTGCCTCCAATCACTATAGTACTCTTCTCAGTAGACTACTTCGAGGGGTAGATGGTTGTAAAGAATCAGGACGTTTAAACTCATATTTAAAAGGGGCAGAAGAAGAGTTTAGCTGACATGTGATCTTAGGCAGGTTTTAGGAGAAGAGGCAGACTTGTGATGAGCCCTAGTAAAATGAGCCCAAGCTCTCAGTCACTCCCTTACCTATCGAGGGGCCCAGTTGCTGGTGACTTTCTCAGTTACTTTAACAATCCTCTCCCACCAAATAACTCTGCTTCATTTGCAATCATTGTTGGACTGTGTCCACATTTCCTTTTCCTCTTCCTCTAAGGAAGAACATTTTTAGGCCAAAATAATCCTTTAATAGACCAAAGACAGGAGATGCTACATATCATAAATCAGTTTCTGCTCTCTTGGGTGTTCAACATAAGACATCTCAAAATCTCCATGAAGCAATATATTACACTGTCATGAGATTATTTCCTATCTTCAATTTTGGACATTTTCTTAACTATTACTTGGGATTACTTCTCTTCTTGCTCCCCTACACTTCATTATCTCTATACAGCAACTACAATGATTTCCTCAAATGTGAAATCAGATCTTACTACATAAATCTCCAATAGCTGCTCACCATAACTAGAATAAAATTCAAACTTCTCATCCTGAAGCCTGCATAATCTGGTTTCTGACTCCTTTTCTGATCACATCTCCAAATATATTTCTCCTTATTCCCTGACCTTATTTCATAATTCACATGCCTAACTCATTTGAGTCTCAGAGTCTTCGCTGTTGCTGTTCCAGTTTCCTCTAGATCTTCACATGGCTTGTTTCTAACATCATTCAAGTCTCAGACAGAGGCCCTCTTTGTATACGCTCCCTCTATTAGGGTGCACTCTCATTTTCTTCGTTTCACTTATCAGTGTGTGCTAGTATGTCTGCATGTTTATTAACTATCTCCTCTAACTAGAATGTTCCATGAGGAAAGAAGACCTTGTGGGTCCTGCTTACTATTATATTCCTAGCGCCTAGAACAGTAGGGGTTCATTAATATTTGTTGAATAAATGAACACAAGAATGAATACAACAACAGAATGAACCGTAAACAAGGGCACAGCAATGCTTTTCATCCTGATGGTTCTTTAAATGCACCTCAAATGCTTAAAAAATAAAAATGCACTTTCCTAGCACGTTAGCATCAAAATTACTAATTTTACTAATTAAAAGACTGGACCTCAATGTAAATTAATAACTGGTACAAAATCATGTGACAAATAAGGATTCTACAATTCTGGTGTCAAATTATGTCAGATGAATTAGTCCCACAGTTTTTCTTAGAACACAATTGTAAACCAGGGATAATTAATCTGAGGTCCACCATTAGGCTTTAGGGGTTCTGTGAATCCTCTGAAAAGGCATTATGTCCTCTTTTGGGGAGAGAGTCCACAGCTTTCACCAGAATTTCAATGGAAGACAAACTGGAGGAGGCTAGGAATCCTTTCAAGCAATATCATTCTAAAGCACTATGCCATCCCACTCTCCTTTGTGATAGTATACTTTCTTTTGAATATAAAGATGCTAGGTAGCAAGTTTCAACCACTGTCTATTTGAGGTTTTTTTTCTAATCATTGCCTTTGCCTGTTAGGGTGAAGCTCACTTTGCCCTGCAGCTTTCTTATGAGTTTTAGACTGTCATTTTTTGGGATGCAATACATGCCTGCATCCTCATCTCTGCTAAAATACCTTTGGCCAGTTGGGATTCAATATCATCTTTACCTGAATATGTTATATATAAACACTTTATTAGCCTAAATTCTACATAACTCTGACATTTATCAATTATAAAATTAGGGGAAAATTTTAATCCAAATCCTAGAAGATCCACATGAAATAACACTGGGTAAAAAAAATAACATAATAGCAAAGCAAAACAAACAAAAATGGATATGGTGAGCCATATGAAATTGCCATTTCTGTAGGTCAAAATGTTGGAATATTGGCAAAGTGAAATGGTTCAACCTGTGGTTCAGATGTTAACTGCTATTGTTGTTAGAAAAATTATTCTCACTCTCCAATCCTCCCTTCCTGTAAGCATTTCTATTCATGTGGAATGTATTGCAGCTAAGTGGTGCTGGGGAATGAGGTTGAATTTGCCCACGATTTTAATTCATAATAGATAGGCTTTCTTAATCCTTACCATAGCAGGTACCTCCAAATGACAGAGAGCCTGGAGAATGGGCCTTAGAAAATTAAATTCATAGAAGCTTATTTTTCTCATATCCAGATGCACTTTTAACTGGACAACTTTTAAATAGATACCAAATCCACAGAGCAAATTCATGGGGACTGTATTGACTTCCTATTGCTGTTGTAACTAAGTACCATAAATTTAACGACAACAGAAATCAGAGTTCTGGAGGTCAGAAATCCTTAAATCAAGGTGTCAGTGGGCTGCATCTTTCTGGAGATTCTAGGAGAGAATCCCTCTCCTTGTTATTTCCAGCTTCCAGAGGCAGCCTGCACTCCTTGGCTCATGGCCCCTTCCCCACATCTTCAAGCCAGCAGTCTAGCATCTTCAAATCTCTCTTTCTCTCTGATTCTACTTCCTTTGTCATATCTCATTCTCTGACTCTGACCCTCCTGCCTCCTTCTTTCCTTTACGAAACCCTTGAGATTAATTTAGGCCTACCTAGATAATCCAGGGTAATCTTTCTATCGCAAGATCCTAATTTACTCACATCTGCAATGTCTCTTTTGCTATGTAAGGCAATGTATTCACAGGTTCTGAGGATTAGGAAATGGACATCTTTGCGGGAGGGGGCCATTATTCTGTCATTAGGTTCAAAATATTCCAGGTACTCAAATTTCAAATGGCAAGTAAGATAGAATCATATCATTTCTTTATAGCTGCATAGAAAATTTTACACATACCCTCATAATTTTTAAAGACATAGTAACTTACAACGCTCCAGCCCCACCTTCGGCACATGTGTATAGAAATCATAGTCTTAGTTTGGTTTGTATAGTCTTATTTTATCCCTTTACCCAGTTTCAGTTAATCCTACTTATATTCCAACTTGTCCTTTCTGTGGAATCCATACTGCTATCTCTAGCCAAAGAATTATTAACTAGTTCTTTCAGCACTACTTTCTATTAACTCTAAACAAAAACAAAAGACACAGATTTTTAGCCAAGAAGCAACCAGGACAGATTCTGGCACTTCCCGTCACACCTTTGTTGTGCCCATCCCTCAGGCACTGTATACAACCTGTCTGAAAAAGCTAACCAGCACTTGCAGGTGTTAACACGTGACTATACCATGAGAAATTCCCTTCCTCAGATCCTTGCTTGGATAAACTTAACTCAAATGTCTTCCTTCTTCTCTCACCTAAAAGACCTGCTTCCCTGACCCGCATCTCCCCTGTCCACTATCTCAGTGAACATTAGCCCTTAAACATTTCGGCCTCATCAGCGCAGGCCCATCATGACAGCATAACATCCTTGTCCTGCTAGAAACTATTCAGCATCCAGAGGACCATCTTTATGCTGATAACACTAAAATATAAAATAATGCCAACAGCTGGTGCTACAAATGGCTTTTAAAAACGATGTTCATTCACTAAAATTCCTCTTGCTACTTTTGACATGAAACACGCAGTCTCTAATTATTCTGATCAAGACGGTGAAATACAAAAACAAACTTTAATTGTGTTTAACAGATATTTAATCAGGACTCACTGAACTACAGATTAAAGCTGAAATTCATAAACCATAATTACCCGATTGTCGCAATCTTTTGGTCCACATTCTCCTTCCGTCTGGGCGTCTGGCACCTTGCCCCGAATTTCTTTTACTGTCTTCTCAGCTTCGTTACTGTTCATGTTTTCCAGCAGAGATTTAGCACAGATTACAAAATATCTGTTCTTGGCAACTTTCTTCATTAGCTTTTTTTCCCCCTTGCAAAAAAGTTTATTTTTTTTTTTTCCTACCAGAGTAGCTGGAGCAGGCATACGTTTAGGGTGCTTTGGTGACACAAACTAATTATATAGTTATCAGGAGATAATAAGGCAATGATAACGAGAGTTACTATGGCTATTATGTAGGTATCATGCAATTTCTCCAGTATGCCATGCGGTGTGTCCCAGTCACCATGTAATCACCTCATGTCACTACCACGTTGTTTTATGGAAAATGCTTATCTCACCCTAACAAAACCTTTTCTGCCACATTTGGGAAAAAAGTGGAATTCTTAGTTCTTATTTCCAGTACCACTTATTCGCGGTAAGATGCTATCTTGTGGATTTAGGAGAAACACCTGTCCTCTCCTGAAAATTTGCTTTTCCATGGAGCAAATGGAGCAATACTATTTTCTTTTGCTTTATTTCACCCAGGTGAGAGAAGTAATTACCAACAATACATACATTTTCTCTCTCGATTTTTTTTTAAAGCAAAAAGACAAACAAAAACACCAAAAAGAAAAAAAAAAGGACCCAACCTCACCCTATTTACTTAGGATTCGTTTAGTCTGGCACGTCCCCCCTACTCTTCCCTTTCAAATCTCAGTCACTCACATTTGTTTTTTCCTAGAATTATGGTGTAAATCATTCTTAACAAGCTAGCTTGAAACATGTCTCACTCAGTAGAAACACATAACGCCACTGTAATTGAAACGTGGAACTGCAAGCTTGAAACTCTCTCTAACTATTTTTTTGGGCTACTCTTCAGAAGGACACGCCGAGTTTCCCTTGCAGTGCCATAACCCCTGTGTCACACAGTGAGGATAACATCACAGACCAAGACGAGAGGATAACGAGAAGGCACTGGCAAAAGAAGAGGTCGGTGGTTCCTTTATTCCCCCCAGTTGGGCAGACAACCCTACGAAGCAAGGATTGTAGTTACTACTTATTTATCTCAAGTTGATGGCTTGAAGTTTGACCTCACTAAGACCTCTGGATATGACATCCCACCTGAGAGTTCCAGCTTAAAACAGGATGGAGTGGCTTACTTTGCAGCACAGATGAAAGCGGTTTCCAATTCTGCTTTTATTAGTCACCTCCCAGTCTGATAGCTTCCCATTCAATTGTACACTTAACTCAGGTTGGGGTCAAAATCACCTCGAGATTTAGAAGGGCCAGAAAAATTGCTATCCTATCCTATAGCATTGCTCTTCAATCACACAGTTCCTCTAAATATAGTTGACGGCCTTTGAGATGCAAAATGCATCACTTTAATGTAGTAGAAGTCCCTTTCACTGCATTGCCAAATCTATTTAGCAGAATCTTCTTGGAATAATCTGTCCCTAGACCTGAGGATGCGCAGTGATTTTAAGCATTTTAAGCTAACGATAATGGTTAGTGCTGAGAACAGATGTACCTGGCTGTGATGTGATCTATTCCAGTAGGCTTTTATGAGCTGTTCATTCCTATTGACTTAGCATTTTATGTCTGTGCTTTTGCCTGGTGTGATGGTTGCATAGGGGTGTCATGTGTGTATTTTCCTGATGTGTGATGGCTGCATGGGGGGCTGTGTGTATTTTCTCAGTGCAATGGCTACACAGGGTGTTGTGTGTGTGTGTTTGCCTGGAGTTATAGCTGCACGTGTGATTGTGTGACTCTTTCCCCCACCATTTGATGCATACTAGCAGGTCCTATGTGTATCTTTCTCCTAGTGCAGTAGTGGCACTCGTTGCTCTGCTAATGATGGACATTTCTAGCAATTATCTATCTACAGGGTCCTGGGGAAAGAACTGCAGTAAAATCAATAAACAGTTCTAGACAGGGCCTTGTAAACATGAAATGACACCCCTGCATAAATGCCTTTTCCTACCATAGCATGTTAAAATCCAAGTGCTGTTACCTTATTGGCATTGGGATAAAATTTCTATGGTCTCTCCATCTCTTTCATATATTGCAATCGTTTGGGGGAGTTGAGATTACTGCTGGTTGGAGGGCTTTTACACATGAATCTATCTAATGACATTTTTCACTACATTGTCCTACGCATCACCTCTTATATTCCATCCTGACTTGCTCTGGTATAATAGCTGATGTTCTGCAAGTGAATGTGGCTTTTATTTATTCCTGCATTCTCACCAGGCCCTCCCCACATGCCCACTACATCACACACACACACAACCCCCTCCCTTACCACTTTCTAGTCTCTGTATCCCTCCTGCGTCCACCAAATGGAACTGACAAAGAAAAGAACCAATGAGGTTAAAGTCTTTTGAAACCCCTGGAATACAGATGAGCTGGGAGGCATCTGGAAACAAAACCAGACACTTGAAATCAAAGAGACAAGTAAATTACTATCCTAATCTAGGAAGAATAACTAAAGGTGTCAGTGGGGTTCCATTGATAGCACTTGGCCCTGGGCCAGAAATGCCAAGGGTTCAAGCTCCACACCAGCTTTGGGCGCAGGCCCAAGACTTTCCACTGCAGGGTGCAGCAGCATGTGCAGCAGTGTGAAAGGTGTCAGCCTTCTGCAGAGAGGTTAAGCCCAAGTCCTTCTGCCTGCTTGTCATTATACCCCAGAGGGATGCAGAGATAACCCTTGCTTCCTCTCCAGTGCCTTTCTTGACAGGACAGGCTGCGGGGAGCCAGTGCTCAGCAGCAGTATTTACTAATATCAGTATTGTACAATTAGTGAAATGCCCCTTTTCTGATAAGACTGCTTGAAGAAATAAAGTATGTGCAAGAACATCCAACTGCCTCCCCCCTTCTCCCTCCAAAAAACCTGATGTCTGTCCTAAAGATTCTTCTATCAATGCAAAGAGCTAAGTTTGGAAACCTAAAACCACGTGTCTAAATGAAAGGAAATGTTTTCATTGGAACAGCTTACATGTCTGGTACACTTGCATAAAAACTATTGCATAGCATTTTAGAGCTAAAATTGCTATAAAATGCTTAATACAGTAAGAATAATTATGAGATTTTGCACGCACAGCTGGTATACAACTAAAGTCTCAGCCACAGATTCAGTGGAGCATGGGAAAACCATTTATAAAAATTCCTGGTATGCCAGTTTAACTCACCGTCAACAGCTCATCAACACTTCCTCCATTCTTTAGGTGGATGGGGAAGATTTTTACCTACCGAATGCTTTATTTCTCCTGTATGGATGTCATTAGTACTCGATTCAAGGAATTCTAGTCATTACTTGAAGTGGCAATATGAATAAATTGTAATAGGACACAAATGACCTGAACACAAAGCTTTTCCATTGAGCACAGGACTTACAAATACAGTAAACAATGAACCAAAAGACCACATTATTAAGTCTACCTGCAGTATCATCCCCCTTTTTCCTTCCTTTTTCTCCTATTCCTTCACCTTTTCTCATCTCCCTTCTCCTTCTTTGAGATTCAGATCCTTGAGTGACTTCCTAGGCACTCTGGATGCCCCTGGTCACAGCACACCTGGCCTTGCCTTCCCCTGGGTAACACCCAAGGGCAGAACTCCACATTCTCCTCAAATTATAACGGTTCTTTCTTCTCCACTCCCTTCAGCATCAGCTAACAATCACTTGAAAAGGAGCTAAAGTAATTTGGATGAGCTGTTAATGGTTAATAATAATTTAATATAGATTATTTCTTGATAAAAATTGAATTAAAAGATATGGAAGAACCTCTTTATTGTGGCTTTCTCGGGTCTATGGAAAATGCCATAATAGGTGAGAGAAGTGTAAGCTGGATGCTTCACTGCCTGGCCTAGGTCAGAGAAAGAGAAGCCACAGTGGGTATACGGGAACCCTCAGGGAGACAGTCTGGGGACACAAAGGCAGCATTGTACAATATAAAATGAATTGGACCAGAATCAGGAAATCAAAGTTTGAGTATCAATAAACGTTGCCAATATGTGTTTGGGTAAGTCATTACGTTCTCTCAACTGAGAAATGAGGCCATTGGACTAGAGAATCTCCATGGCTCCTTCCAGGTCATGTCATGGCTCTCTGACTGAAGACTGGTTGTTTCTCCTAGTTTAGCTGCTTCTTCTAGCTAAGAATTAGTGGGTCTGAATAAAAATGACTGACATTCCACACGGAGCCATCTGACTAAAGGAGTGTTGATGTCCATAAATAAGTTTTAAGTTCTTTGCCTACTACCTGCACATACTACTTCTGAGATGGCTCCTTTATGCTCTACAGATATTTTCTTAGCATTGCATTTACTTAATCTGACAAACATTTAATGAACACTCTCTGTATATGAAACACAGACCTAGTCACTGAAGACAAGGCAGAACAAGACACCATCTTTGTTTCCTAAGATGCACAAATGAGTCTACTATTCTTGTCCATTGTCTCTCTCTCTCTCTTTCACTTCTGTGCATAAACATGGATACTTCTAAAACTATAAGTGTAGTATAGAAAAAAATACGGGGAATTAGACTTATCTAATCTGTGCCCAGTTCAAAGTACTGTTTATCTTCAGCAAAAGACTGAAAATAATTGGTATTAAAAAATTATAGTCATTCAAATATGCACTTCAATTGTATAAAGGGCATTTATCAACATGTATTTTGAGGTCGCTGATGTACAGTAAGAACAGCAATTTGGGTGGTAAGAAGATTATAAAGGCAAAACAATCCATCCTGTAGGAATCCTGATAAAATTGTAGGATAAAATTGGTGACTCTTGTAAATAGTCTCTGGGGAAGTTTAGAACACTGAATCTTTTTGTTTAGTATTTTTTTCTTCTGAGAATTTTGGGTTCTTATCCCCTTCTGGAATAAAAATAATAACTGTCATTTAGTGAGTGCATATTAAATTACAGGCACTTCCAATACAGTATTGCACAATAAGAAAATCATTCTGTAATGTAGATATTATTACCTTCATTTTACAGATGTGGAAACTGAGGCTGAGGAGGGTGAAATAATTTGTCAAGGATAATACAGTGTGCAGAGTTGGGATTTAAATTCAGGTTTGTCTTTGTGAAACATAGCTCCATAAACATGTCTTGGTTCTGCCAAATCTACTTAAAAAATAAATAATCTTGCTTGAATGCTTTGTTAAGAAGCAAGGAAAACAACCTTCATATTCTTTCTTCACATTCATTCATTGCATCACATATAGCACAATGAAAACAGGAGATGGTTAACATTTTTCTAAGATTTGGCTGCCTTTTCATATTTATTTGGACTGAGATGAATAATCAGATTTGGGGCTCTCAATCAAAGTAAAAGAATGAGCTATTTGCTATCTGAATAAGTATTTGTTGTCAATTGATCAGACATGGATAAGGTGTGTTATTACAGCTATATTTGTGAGATATGATTTACGTTATTCTACTATATATTACTCTGTGCTGTTTTTCATTTTCTTGTGCTTTGGACTTTTTGTTTTGTTTTAACAATTTGGTCACAGTTGGTTGTGTTTTGAACTTTGTAAAAATGTAATTCTAAGAAAATTAAAAAAAGAAAAAGAAAATATTTTCAAAATGATGTCAAAATCAAATCTACCCCTCACTAATTTGATTTGTAGGAAATGGAGAACAAAGTATTGCAAGCAGAATGCTTTTAAATACATCATAATTACTTCAATGTGCAAATGCATTGACTAAATCAAAGCATGCATTTAACACTTTGCACTTCAATTGTGCTTATTCATCTAAGTTCTATAGATAGCATAAAAAAAAAAACAGGAGATAAACTTCACTATAGTCACTCATTCTACAGTTATCTGGGGAAAACTATCATTCTTAAATTCAGGCTTACCTCTCAAGTCCACTCACTTTTGGACTAATGATCATTAGTCTGAATAATACAAAATAACAGATAACTTACTGCAGCTACTCAGTTTCTCTTCTGCTTTTAGTGGGTGAGGCGAGGGAATATGGGTAGTAAAACCACACAGTATGAAGCAGACAGAGTGAGTCCTTAGGAGTGGTGCCATGAGCTGGAGGTGATACACAATATGGGCCGGGATGGAGTCATGATGTCAAGGTTACCTAGGGCTTGGTCTGGGACCCTACACCAGAATCTCCTGAGGAACATGTTAAAAAGACATATTTCAGAGTCTCATCCCAGAGCTACTAAACTGAATGAGTATCTCTTGAGGGAGAACCCAAAGATATACATTTTAAACAACCTTCCCAAGTAATTCTTATGCTACTGAAGCCTGAAAAGCACTGGTTTATGAACTTATGCAGGTCTCTGATTTCTGATTCTATATGCAGGGACTGCCCTGCTAGTGTGTACCTTCTGTCCCAGTTGTCAAGATGCATGTGCAGGTACAAAGAGCTGACCTGGGAGGCATTAACTGTAGCAATAACAGCCCAAGGGCTTAGCCAGGCATGGTGCTGTTTGATATGCAAGATCTCATCAGATCCCCACAACAAGGACTACAGTTAAGTATTATTACTATTCCCATCTTTAAGATGAGGAAATTGAGATTCAAAGAGATGTAGTAAGGTGTTGTGTCACAGTAATTATTGCAAGAGCTCTCAGGCTTTAACTCTTTAACTCTTAGCCCTGTGGAAAAAATATGTTCTCGAAAGATGTTTACTCCCAAAGATGTTCATGATTTGGTGATAACATCATTGTAAAGGAACTTACCTAAATACTAGCAAAATTTGTTATATGATAATACATACTCTTCCCTTAGGAAATTTTTAGAGTTACTAAAATCATCTAAACTAAGTTGCTGATCTTTCATTAGTTCATTCAATAATTATGCACTTTGCTAGAACCTGAGGTGAAAAGGATAAATAGGACAAGGACTCTGCCTTCGTTAGACTCACAGTTCAGCAAGAGAGATGAGCTTGTGTACAGATGGTTCTGGGTTAACTTGTAGTCAGTGGAGGCCTAAGCTGGAGAAAGTGGTCATTCTGCTGGCAGAAAGGAAAAAAGGGTGCAGTCTGGAAATTTTTAGTTACTCCAGCACTATGCCATTGGCCAGTGAAAGGAATTTAGATTTTTTTTTTAAGATTACATTTTACTTATACAGTTTTGTCAGAAGAAGGGCAGACTAAGTCACTTGTGTATTTTGGGCTGATAAAACTTTATGTGGTTCATTCTTTCTGGCATCCAACTGGGTTTCTTTTTTGGCTAAATTCTGGGTACAGAGCCAAGTTAGTTGTTATGTTTATTCATTCTTACATAGAGCAGCGGAGATTCTCCTCTTGAGATGGGTACCTGATAAATGTTATCGGTAGTCATTCATGCCACCCAATAAAACTGACTCTATATAGACATATTGGCTGTGTCCTTTACTTCATTTTCATCTGTTTCAATTACTCAAAATGCCATTATTAGATTATGAAATTTTTACAATATGATAAATTTAGAGTTAAAAACAACTGAAAACATAAAGAGTGCTCCAGATTTCCTCCCTTGTGATAATCTCACATACATGTAAATGTGGTCTGAGCATATTAATGTCAGAGCTGATTGATGGACTAAAAAAATGAGGTTCTGGAATGTTAAAGGTCAGGCTGCTAACCTAAGGCAAATGTACAAGAATCCAAAGAAGAGAAAGAAATTCTGGGAAACACTAGGCAATAGAAACTATATAATTCAGAAAAAATATATCAAATTATGTTAATATGATGATTCTAAAAATTGATATCTCAAATACCTCAAAAGCTTAATAAACTGGAAAAGCAAAACATTTTAATCCATTTATGAAGTGATAAATAGTAGACATATGTTCTTAAGTTGAATTATTATCAGATTTGGAATTATTTTTATTTAGATTATTTGCTGTTTGCTTAAAAATTTTACTTTTCTAATCATTGGAGTAATTTTAGAATATTTAGAAAGTTTAAGAAAAAGAAGAAACAAAATATCACTTAATTCCGTCATACACAGGTACTAGTCCTATTCACATTCTACTGTATTTCCTTTGATTGTAACCAAATACTTGCATTCGTTTTTCTAATTTGGTATCATGTTAGGTATACAAATTTCCTTTGGATCAGGCATTTTCAGTTACAATGTTTCATGAACATTTCCTAGTAAAACAATTACTTAAAATACCTTTAATAACTATGTAGTTAATAACTATTATACAATAACATGTATGTATGTTCCATAATTTGCTTAATAATTTCTTTGATTAAATATTTAAGATATTCTCTTCTTTCACTTTTATAAGTGATACTGTGATGAACAGGTCTTTGTATACAAATCTTTGTCTGAGTTTCTGGTTCCTATTGATAGATTTCCAGAAATTAAATGACTGGGCCAAGGGATACAGTTTTAAAGAAAGATTTTTGATAATGTAATACCATATTACTTTGCAGAATTTTGTGTCAACACATGCCCCCCCCATCACTATTATATGAATGACAGTTTTACTGCACATTTATCAGCACCGAGGATTATTATTTTTATAAATCATGTCTTTGAGTGCTAGTGAGTTAAAATACTTTTTCATATGTTTATCAGACATATGTATTTCCTCTTTCATAATTATTCTTTTTATAATCGTTTTAGAGTTTTTTGAACAAATATACACCTCAGTACCTTCACATCTTTTGCTTCCACTTCATCTGTGATGCTATCACTATACTCTAGACTCTCCTTACCTATCCTGAACCTCGGCATCATGTCTGCCTAGTCTGTAGTTCAAATTTCTTCCATTCTGATCCATTCTGTGTACTACTGCCTAACAGTACTTTTGAAAATACTGCTTTTGTCATGTCAGTCCTTATCAAGAACCTACAGTAACTCCCACCTATTTATCTATTGGCTAAACTCAACTGCCTTCTTCAGAGGGAAATTAATCCTGTTCTTGGATATCTCCTTATGAATTCTATTGATTAACTTAGGTTATCGTTGTATGGAGCTTATATGCAGTTAAATTTTTATATGTAAGTATTTATATACAATAGAGAGAGAGAGATACACAAGATCGAATACTAGACATGAGCACTGAAAGGGGATTTACAGAGCATCAATCCAAACTCTTCACATTTATAAATGAAGAAACTGGCCCAAAGAGTTCAATAAATTACCCAAAGTCATAGAGCTAGTTAAATGATAGAAGTGGGACTAGAAAACACGTCTCCCAATTCCCAGTTTAATGCCTTTTAAATAGGGAATACTAAAGAAAATCATCTTTACAATTTAAAGAATAGAAACAGCTAGGAAAACTGTTTAATTTCAATCTATTCTTAGGTGTAAAAGATTGTTAAAATCATGTCACATAGAAGGCTTGAGTGTTCTTGTAAACATGAAAAATACGTACTTATAAACTGATCAAAGCGTCATTAAAATTTTCATAAAATTTGCACATCAGCAAAGGACCTAGTTTATACTAGTATGCTTTCTTCTTGTTAATCTACATTGTTTTATTTAATCTGCTTTGCTACAATGGAAGCACGGTATTTTTATTCTAGTATGCTGCAGATCATCATTAAGTTTGTTGGTAATATCTAGCAGTATTCAATGGAAAATCCAATTTTCCTAGCAACTTCTATAAAGAATTTCCTTTGACAATAATTGGGGATCTTTAGAACCACCCTTAAAGAAGAATTACTTCAAAATGCCTCTATTCAAATAGTAAGCAACATAAACTATTTTGTAAGAAAATGGGCTGTGAGACTGTGAGTCGCCAAATATAGTAATTATTCATAGGGATAGGGTAGGGCAGAAAGGGTAAATGTGGGAATAGCTATGCATTGAACTAACTTCGAAAGGAGCTCTCATTGATTGTGAAGGGTTGCTTCACAAAGCATGTGTTTGCCCAACAAAAGCACTGACAGAAGGAGTAGTTATTAAATTATGTGGCAGTTACACAGTTACAAAATCCAAGGTTTAAATGAATAGGTGGGTCTTCCGGCCATAGAGGGAGACTAAAGAGATCTTAGCTATGTTTTCTTTCTCTGTGTGCACATGTGCACACAAAGTAGGTCTATTCATTTCATAATAAACAAATATTTATTAGGCACCTACTTTGTGCTAGAAGCTAGTATTGAAATAAATGATCCAGCTTTTTGTGATTATATTCTCCACAGCTGTATCATAGAGACAGATAATAATCTATACTTGACTAATGCATTATAACAAAAACTTAGAAAGTGGGTAGGAGGAGAGGAATGAAGAAGTGGCATCCTAAATTTCTCATTTCATACAGCATACAATTTCGCTAATGTTGATAATTTAAGAAAATATGTCTATATGTTTTTTTTTAAAAAACAGTACTATTACTAGAAGACTAAACTGTGCTTTAAAACTTTCAAATTGCTAGATTGATAACAAACAAATAAAAAAAAACATATACCACAAGAGAAAAAGAGAGAGAGAAAGGACCAAAGATGCGGAAAAATATAGGAAGTATTAAATAAAATTTCTAAGACAGTACCAGATATATTTTTTACAACAATAAATATTAAGTTAATTAACTTATTATTAAAATAAGCACCATAACATAGGCTTTAAAAACCCACAAAATCTAACCATAGCATAGTACTTTAAGAATACTAGTTTTGGAAGTGGAAAACACTGAGTTCAAATATTACTTCTGCTATTTACTAGTCATAACCTCTTTCCTAAGAGGAAATTTATTTAGCTTATTTATATCAATTTCCTAGTTTATAAAATGTGAATAATGATAACTGAGTATAGAGAGGATTGAATAAAATAATATTTATAAAGTTCAGTGCCCAGCACCACTAACCATTCAATAATAATAACTATTATTTATAATATTTGTTTTAAAATAATGTATCTAAATGAAAGAGAGGTAAAAATAAAAGCAGTGTTGTCCAAGATATACTGATAACTGAAAAAAACTGATACAATATAAAGTGAAAAAAACTAAAGAGGCAGATAAGACTTAGAAAGTAATCATTTCTGAAAAGAAACAAAAAGTAGTGAGAAGGGTTGAAGCCATAAGCCTACTGAAATCTAGATCCAGAAGCACACAGAGGTGACTGGGAGCCTAGGTCTTTGGTGGAGTAATGGGGCCAAAAAGTTCCATATGGAAAGGTGGACCTAAGTCTATCTCACGCTTCAACAAGAGGCTGCACAAAATATGGCCAACTGCTGCCTGGGGCAATAGCTTATGTAGAGCTGTTGGCACTGAAAGGTGGAAGGATGAAGATACAGCCTCAGCCTCATGATGAAATGTTTTTAAAAGTAAGCTGAAAGCCACATTTATAGGATTTGGATTGGGACTAGAAAGCCAGGAATGCAGATGGGGCAACTGGAAAACCACTAGTCAGGAAAGTATGAAAAAATTAAGAGAGAGAGAGAGGGAGAGAGAGAGAGAGAATGCCAAGAGGCAAGACAAAAATGCCTTATGACAGGACTCCCTAGGTGGTGCAGTGGTTAAGAATCCGCCTGCCAATGCAGGGGATGCAGGTTCGATCCCTGTCCCAGGAAGATACCACATGCTGTGGAGCAACTTGCCTATGTGCCGCAACTACTGAAGCCCATGCATTTAGAGCCTGTGTTCCACAACAAGAGACACCACCACAATGAGAAGCCTGCGCACGTTAATGAAGAGTAGCCCCTACACGCCGCAACTAGAGAAAGCCCATGTGCTGCAACAAAGACCCCCACTGCAGCCAATACATAAATAAACAAATAAATTTTAAAAAATCCCCATGTCCAACATTAACCTGCAAAACAAAATTCTAAAACATAGCAAGGTAGGTTTATTCCTAGGCGTTTTATTCTTTTTGATGCAATGGTAAATGGGATTGTTTCCTTAATTTCTCTTTCTGATCTTTTATTATTAATGTATAGGAATGAAAAACAACCAAAATATTAAAAATTGGAACATTCACTCCAGATGAATTTGATTTTATAGTATTGTCTGACAATGACCTCAAAATGAGTATATTTGCAATGTTGAGAGATAAATAAAAGAATCATATCTGTAACAAGAATAAGAAATTATTAAATAAAAATAGACAGCAATAAGATAAGAATAGGTGAATAAAAATCAGTCAGAGATCTTAAAAATGAAAAAAATGTTCACTGACATAAAGATGGGGTAATAGATGGGATAATTTAAGATCGGGCATTTTTCAAGGAGAGGATTAAGTGAGTTGGAAAGTGATATTAAGGAATTCACTCAGGAAAAAAATCACAGAAAGTAAAACACGTTTTTAGAAAATCAAAGAGCAGTTGAGATATGGTAAATTGACTGGGAAATTCCAATATATAGCTATAAGAATCCCAGAAGAATAAAATGAAGGTAATGACAAAGAAACAATAAAAGAAAAAAAATAGCTGAGAATTTTCCAGAATTAGAGTCTTGAGATTAGAAAAATATATCCTTAGTTCATGACTGATAATTTAAAATAAATCCACATCTAGACACATTTCAGAGAAACTATAAGATATTAAGGATACAGAAAAACTCTAAGAAGCTACCAGAGGGAAAAGGCAGAGTACTTAAAAAGAGATGAAAAACAGATTGATAGCAGACTTCTCTTAAGTAATGGTAGTTGACAGAACAATAGTCTAAGATATAACTGAGTAATATCTTCAAATGCTGAACAAAAACACCCAGATAAATTGTTATTTAAAGTAAAAGATAAAATAAAAACATTTTTAGATATACATAAAGAGTGTACTACCCAGGGACCTCTCTAGAGAATTACAAAAAGATGTAATTTGACAAGAAGGAAAGTAAATCCAGAACGGAGGTTATAGAATCCATAAATAACGGTGGGTATAGTAATAACTAAAACATATGAGTAAATACAATTAAGTATTGATTATAAAGAAATGATAATTATTTTTGATATGTTTAAAACAAATAAGTAAAACCAAAACTCTATTCAACAATTATAATAATGAGATTGATACTTAAGAAGTAGATAAAACATGCTAGACACCTCGTTTTTTTTTTTTTTTTTTTCATTAAGGAGAAAGTCAGAAATACTATGAAATGGATTTTATTTTTTATTAGAAAAATATGTAGTTAGGTATACATACAAAAATTTTAGCAGGAACACTTAAGAAAAAGGTAAGCCACCTATGGAGTTCAAACCCAGCAGGAAAATCCATGTACTAGGTCTGAAAATAATTTTTAAAACATTTTTTTCAATCAAAATTATATAAAACACATCTCATTACAGTGCAATTAAATTCAGAATCAGTAATAAAAATAGAGCAAATATATGTTTAGAAAGTAGGAATATACACTTTTTTTTTTTTGGTCCATATCGAGTGCTATATGGGATCTTATTTCCTTGACTAGGGATTTGAATCTGTGCCCCCCCTGCAGTGGAAGCATGGAGTCTTAATCAGTGGACCACCAGGGAAGTCCATAGAAGCATACACTTCTAAATAACTTAAGGGTTAATAATAAATCAAAAGAGATATTACAAAATATTTAACATTGAACAAAACTACATATCAACACATGCTATGCAGCTAATGAGATACTTGTTACACAGCTAATGACAAACTTGAATGAGAATTTAGAGACTGACTCATTTTAAAAAACAGTAAAAATTATTAAAATTAAGCGCGTAATAATTCAACTCAAGACGCTAGAAAAAATGATCTAAATAATAAAGTAGAATAAAGAAAAGTTGACAAAAGCAGAACGTAATGATATAGAATACAAAGACACAATAAAATAGATAAGCAAAATCGAAAGCCAGTTTTTTAAACAATTAAATGAAACAGAAAAATGTCTAATGGCCAGTAAAAGAAGAGAAGAGGCTAACGCAAATAATATTAGGAATAAGAAGGGGACTAACTAAAGATGAAATTAAAAATCATAACATGATGAAGAGCTTCATGCAAATAAATTTAAAAGCATAGATTAACTGTTAATTGTTTATTTTCCAAAAACAACTTCTTAAAATTGACTTAAGAAGAAACATAACACTTGAATAAACCAATAGCCATGGAAGGAAAGGGACCGATGATGATCAGCGGTCCATCCTGCACCACCTACCCCCACTAGCAGCAAGTAGCAGGCCCAGATGATTCCAGAGGTAAATTTAACCACATCTTCAGAACAGGTAATCTGTATAATATAAAAACCATTTTGGAAATAGAAAAAAATAAGAAAGAAATGTTGCTCAACTTATTTTATGAGGCTAGTATCACCATGACACCAAAACTCTACAATAACATTTTTAAGAAAAGAAAATTAAAGACTAATCTCCCCATGCAAATATACCACATAAACCATCAGCAAATTAAAGTCAAGAGTGGATTTAAAAAACACACCAGGACCAAGTAAATTTTTTTGCAGGAATGTAAGAAATGTTTACAATCAAGAAATGTATGAATATCACATAAAATATTAACATGTTAATGGGAAATTTTATATTATTGATGCAGAAAATGCATGAGATAAAATTCAACCAGTATTCTTGATTTAAAATGCTTAGCAAACTTTAGAGCTTCCCTAGTGGCACAGCAGTTAAGAATCTGCCTTCCGGGCTTCCTAGGTGGTGCAGTGGTTGAGAATCCACCTGCCAATGAAGGGGACACAGGTTCGATCCTTGCTCCAGAAGATCCCGCATGCCGTGGAGCAACTAAGCCCGTGCACCACAACTGTTGAGCCTGCACTTTGGAGTCTGTGAGCCACAACTATTGATCCCATGTGCTGCAACTGCTGAAGCCCATGCGCCTAGAGCCCGTGCTCCACAACAAGAGAAGCCACGGCAATGAGAAGCCTGCGCACCACAACGAAGAGTAGCCCCCACTCACCGCAACTAAAGAAAGCCCACGCACAGCAAAAAAGACTCAATACAGCCAATAAAATAAATAAATAAATAATAAATAAATAAATAAATACATTTATAAAAAAAAAAAAAGAATCCGCCTGCCAATGCAGGGGACACAGGTTCAATCCCTGGGCCGGGAAGATCCCACATGCCATGGAGCAACTAAGCCTGTGTGCCACAACTACTGAGCCTGTGCTCTAGAGCCCATGAGGCACAACTATTGTGCCCATGTGCCACAACTACTGAAGCCCACGTGCCTAGAGCCTGTGCTCTGCAGCAAGAGAAGCCACCACAATGAGAAGCCCTTGCACCACAACAAAGAGTAGCCCCCACTCACTGCAATTAGAGAAAGCCTGTGTGCAGCAATGAAGACCCAACACAGCCAATAAATAAGTAAATAAATAAATAGATAAATAAATTTATTAAAAAATGCTTAGCAAACTTTAAATAGATGATGGGATCTTTCTTACAATAATTTTGATTCATCAAAATCCTAAGCAAATACCACATTTCCAAAGCATTTCCATTAAAGAAAGAAACAGAGCATTCCTAATATTACTGCTTCTACTCCATGCTATATAAAGGTCACAGTAATGCAATATGACAGGAAAAAGAAACTGAACATTTAAGAACTGAAAGTTAAGAGACAAGTTGGAATTATTTACTGATGATATACATGTCTATGTAGAAAACCTAAGAGAATTTCAGTTTAGCTAGTGGAGCTAATAAGAGAGTTCAGCAAATTTGCTGAGTATACACCAATAATAACCAATAAACAATAAAGTGGAAAACAGTTTCTATACATAATATCACGAAAACTTAGTCATATGAGAGGAAGTCTAACAAAACAGGGTCATGCAAGACCTTTATGGTGAAAAGTATAAAACATTATTAAAGAACTTGAAGGAAGAGCTGATTAAGTAGAGGAATACAGTCTCAATGCCAGAAAGACACAATGTTATAAGAATATACATTCTCCTCCAGATTATAATCTAAAGTTAATGTAAATACAAATAAAATTCAGCAGGGATTTTGCCAAGCTTGACTAACTAACCCTAAAATTCATACTGAATAGCAAAAGGTCAGAAGAACCAAGAGAATTTTAAAGAAGAACAATACAGAGAGATTTACCTTACCAAATAATGAATATTGTAAAACTATGGTAATTAAGGCACTTTGATGTTACACAAGAATAGAGAAACAGGCCACTGGATGAAATAAAGATCCTAAAAACAGATTTGATGTAGGCGAAAGATGGCATTACAAATTAGTGGGTAAGGATGACTAATTTGTTAAATGGTGCTGGGATAATTGGGTTACCCACATGGAAAAAGAATAAAATAGGATGCATGTAAGATACCATATACAAAAATAAATGCCAAAAAGATAGAGATCTAAATATAAGAGGCAAAACTTTAAAACTGTTAGAAGAAAATATAGGAAAGTTTCTTAAGAATATTGTCATATGGAAGGATTTTTTAAAAATGATATGAGCACAAACCATAGAGGAAAATATCAATAAGCTTAACTGCATCAAAATTAGAAACTTTAAAAAATAAATGCTACTACAGACTCAGTTAAAAGAGAAACTAAAAATTGGGAAAGGATCTTTGCAATCTATATTGGCCAAAGGATGAGAATCCAGAATAGTACAACCATGACCAAAACCAAAACCAAATGCTGTCCAAAACAATAGCAAAACAAACAATCCAATAAAAATATGGGTGAGGGTACAAATAGGCAACACCTGAGGAAATCCCAGTGGTTTACAAGTGAAAAAAATTTTAAATGATATATTATTCAATTCCCCTCAGTCTGACAAAAATGTAAAACCATTGGCCATTCCAAATGTTGTGAAGCATATGGAGAAGATCTCATAGATTGCTAATGAGAATATAAATTGGTACTACCAATTTAAAGAAAGATGTTTTATAGTTCTTAGTAAAGTTAATAAACTCTAATTTAAAACATAAAAAATAATAAATTTCAAAATGCATTATTTCTTACAGTTTAGCATGTCCTCCTCTCTGTACAAACATGTATAAAAATGTTAACTACAATTTTGGTGGTAATTGGGAAATACTGGAAATAATGTCTAACAATTAGAGACTCAGATTTTAGTGGTACATACAGTAGAATGCATTTTATATGTCATAATATATGGCTTATGTAAAACTAACTCATGGTTATAGAGATCAGAGGAGTTTTGTTTGTTTTTATCCTTTTGTTAAAGTTTTGGAGGATATTGTCTATCAGGGGGCATGAGGGATCCTTCCTAGGTATTGTGAATGTTTTGTATCTTGGATTGAATATTGTTACATGGTTGTATACTTACATAAAAGCTCATCAAACTACACACTTAATTTGTGTACTTCACCATATATAACTTAGAATAACACATGATAAAAACAGGTTTGGAAATATATTTTCCACATTGATTGAGGTTTAACTTGGGAGCTGGATTCTTATATGTTCGCATTATTCTTTATACTTTTATATGTTTGAAATATTTCACATTAAAAAATTGATATGACAAAGCGTAATGCTTTTCCTAACTAGAATTAATCAAGGTAAAAGAAAGCACCAGTGTCATCTTCTCTTCACTATCCCTCACACTAGGTCCAACTATTGCAGGAATCAATAAACACTTCACAGCCAAACATACTTACAAAGTGATCATTTTGCTGAATCATAAGCAAAACTTTCATTTCCTGACTATATGTAGAATCTAGGCTTTCTTAAGTGAATGACCAGCAGCATATATTGTTGACACGATGCTACCAATGCACAAAGATCATTCATCCATTTAGGTTTTTCGACTGATGAAGTGGGGGATGCATTGCCAAGAAGTTTTTTGATGTGAATCAACAGGTTGTTTGGCATCAATACTGCTATTTCTTTCTGGGCTTCACCTCTGGTTTGAGAAAAGAAAAAGAGACGATACCTTTTCAATGCTGTATTTCAAGTCAACCATATGGAAAGCAAGGTTTTATTCCAGCCAATTCTCTTTCTCTCAAAACGTGGAGGAAAAGTGCCAGCCACTGCTACTCTCGCCACCAGCCACGGTACAGATGTTTGGAAAATGCAAAAATAGAGAAATGAAACAAAAAGAAAACCCTCAAAAATAAGTTTTGCATAAATGAAAAATAGAGTATATAATTATCATAGCTGCAAAAAGGTAAAATGCATTTTGTATTTTTTTCCCATGTGTTAAACTAAAAGAACCAAAACAAACAAAAACATTGATGTTCTAACTTAATGTTTTGTTGAAACTGATGATTACAAGGACCAACTCAAATGTGGCTAAAAGTGGGAATACAAAACAGATTTCTTTTAATCTGATAAAAGATTTTTTATCTCTAAGAATGTTAGAATATGACCTACTTAAATGAATACTTATTAAAGGAACAGACTCATTTAAAAATACATGTTTTCAGGTGCCAAGATGGGAATGGAGAAGTGTTTCTTTGAAATCTTGTAAGAGAAAAGAAATAATTGGAATTATAATGGTTGCTTTATGACTCAGGGAAAATATAGCTTGGGAAGAAATGTCTCCAGACTGTTCAAATGTATATCCCTGAATTGGCTTAGCCAATTCGCAGACCCAGTTTTTCCAAAAGCCAATGTCCTATTAGATTTAAGCACATCAGTGTAAATTATTCTTTGTTTAAAAGAAAGTTTTAAAAAAATGAAGTAATTTCTGAGAGAATATTGCCTGCATTCTAAGTCAGGTCTTGATTTAGGCCTAGCTCGGCCACGATCTTGTTGTGTACCTTTGTTGCTGATATAGAACATGTTTGAGTCTCAACATCCACATCTGTAAAGCGGGAGTATGACACAAAGACATGGCCCTACCATCAAGTTCCTCTCCCGCCCCATCATTCTATGAGTCTAATGAAATTACTCCAGCATGAGAGTTTTTTTCTTCCTTCCTTTCTTGCTTTCTTAAGATAAATAAACAATCAAATAAGTAAATATATTAAAAGCATATACACTAATCATCCATCCCTTTGGATAGGAAGAGAGAACATTTTTTTTGTTGTTGCCACTATCTATTCCCTAACGTGCATTTAAAAAGAGAGTTCCCATAAAAAAAGATTTTTATTTTCTCCTGAATCAAAAATAGCATATCATTTCATTGCCATTTACGTTCTATTAAGAAAGAAAACAGAAATTCATTACAGAAATCATATTAGGAACTTCAAGAAGGAAGAAAAAAGTCACTAAAATTCCATTTAAAATTCAAATGGTTCATTTACATGTTTTCTTTGACAGAAGGTATAACTGCCACCTCAAACTACCTTCACTTCCTTTGCCAGGGGCAATATCCTTAACTGTGTGAAACACAGGACCCTCTTCACACACCTTTCCCACCTGTCTTCTAAGGTAACAAAGCTAAGGTATAGATTACAGCCTGAGATACTTGGGATGGGAGTAAAACATTTCACCTGGGAGACAGTACTGTGATCAATTTGCCAAATCTAAAAGAAAGTTAAACCCCATCACAACTTTGGCAAGAAATTTCGGCTCTCATGGCTGAACAATGATCATCATTTTTACACAAGACTTTAAAAAATGAAAGCACCTGGGGCACCAGCCCGAAAATAAGTCTGTGAATGCAAGTTTTTCTGTCAATATTTAAACCAGATAAGACACTATTGATGCACCCTTAACGAAGGGTTTGAAAAGAATGCAGGGCACCTGACACCTTGGTGAGTAAGAGAAGCTCAGCTTTATGAAAAGGCTAAAGTCCTTGGGGCGAAAGCACCATTGTTCCAAGTGCTGATGCACCTAAGGCACCAGCAGGGGCAGAATGCTTGGAGGCAATAGGCAAGGCTCCTGTTACAGGCTCCAGCTCTGGTCTGTATGCTGATAAACCTGGGACCCACCAGATGCATACTCAAGGAACACCTAGGGTGGGTCCCCCTGGGACGGGAGGGCTCCTCAAACGGAAAGGCGAGAGTCGGAAGTTGCACAGTGTATGAGCACTCCCTACTGGCTGCTGAGGTTGGAGATGAACTGGTGATGTCTTAGAAAGGGCTGTCCGGGGCTTCTGTGAGGAGGCTGATGGACGTACCTCATTTTCTAGGGGATAAGAGCTCTAAGTTTAGATTGCTCCAGATGTTATGCTGAATGATGAGGCGGTGAGGAGAGGCTACTGATAGGAGGAAACCCAACAACTGACAAAACCTGTGTAAAACTGGTATATAATTTTCATTAACTCTTCCAGTTACAGTACTCCTCCCTTATCTGAGGAGGATAGGTTCCAAGACCCTCAGTGGATGCCTGAAACCACGCAGAGTGCCAAACCCCATATACACTATATTTTTCGCTATGCATACCTACCTATGATAAAGTTTAATTTATAAATTAGGCACAGTAAGAGATTAACAACAATTAATAATAAAATAGAAGGAATATAACAATATACTGTAATAAAACTTATGTGAATGTGGTCTCTCTGTTTCTGTCTCAAAATATCTTTTGGTACAAATTTAATGACTTTTCCACCTTAACTAAGCACTTATGTATTGTGGCCGTAGCTACTGCAGTTTGAGGTGGGACAGCAAAACTAGAATGCATTTCTTTTTCCTTCTTCAAAATCTCATGGATAGAAGATTCGTTCTTAGTATAGACCTTAGCAACCTCAGCATACGACTTTTTCCAACTAAAGGAAACACTTTACAGCTTCTCTTTGGCACATCCGATTTGCAAGCTTCACTAGTCTTGTGCTTTGGGGCCGTTATTAAGTAAAACAGGGTGACCTGAACACAAATACTGCCGACTCAGTCGATCTGATAACTGAGCCTCCTACTAAGTGACTAACTGTTGGGATACACTAGACAAAGGGATGATTCACATCCCGGGTGGAATGGTATGAGGTTTCATCATGCTACTCAGAATGGTGCACAATTTAAAACTAATGAACTGTTTATTTCAGAAATTTTCCATTTACTATTTTCAGACTGCAGTTGACCATGGGTAACTGAAACCAGGGAAGGTGAAACCATGGATAAGGGGGGACTTCTGTATTCATGTTTTATAAAGTATATACAGACCTGTGTATGCGCATGTGTGTGTTTGGGTGGAGAGGGTGCGGGAGGAAATGAATTTGTATGCAGCTCCTTTTATCCCAGCAATAGGAATCCCTGGGACAGTCCAATGTGTTTATACCATTTATGTTTTACCAGAGAATCCCATCCGTACACTTGATGGAACTGCCTGGTATGTTCGCTATAGCGCTGCACCTAAGCCCTAGACAGGTGGTCCCAGGCCTGGGGCGGCGATACTGGTATGTCTCCAGTGCCCTGCTCTGTTTGGGTTCTTCTGAATAATAAGATGAAGGTCAAAATGGCAGTCTGCTAAAAGCAGAAGCATTTCAGTTGCAGGAATAACTTGCTTGTCATCAACTTGTTAATGCAATATTCAAACATTTCTTTGACATGTACAGTATCAGCTAACTTCAACAGATAAAGGGTCTAGAACAGGGAGATGCTGCAGATGCTTTAGCTTGGAGGAAGGCTTAGCAGAGCCAAAACGTCAGCAGGGCCTGTTTGTTCCATACTTTCCATCGGGCTTTGTGAAAGAAATGTTAGATTACTGCAATGACAAGTTTGTGACAAGCAAGTCATTTGTGCAACTGGTGCGCTCCTGTTTTTATCTGTTTACCATTCAGACTTGTGAATGCCATTTCAAGCACTTACAGGATTTCTGGCTCCCATTAAGGGGAAATGGTTTCTCCATGTTTAGAATTTTCTGCCTCAAAGAGAATTACTAAGCAATTATTTATCCCTGTGGTCACAGTGTCACACAAAAGCACTCTTGAGTTGTTTAGTTGGACTCTGAATCATGAAATGGAGTCCTGGGGACTGGATAGCTTGGAGCATCAGAAATTTCTCATCGAGTTTATTGGAATGACTACAAAGCAAGTCTGTAAGAGTCAATAAAATTGTGGCCAGCTTGAAATACCTTGCTCTTTTGCTCTGGGATCATATATCAAGGCCATATGCTTCAAGGCACATAAACTCACTTGTAATGAGTAGATCCTGAGAAGCCAAGGCCTGACTATGTCACAGACACTGACATGTGATCTAACATATAATAGTTTTGGTGACAAGGACTGCTTTAACTATTGAGAAGGGAATTTACATGGCCTTCTCCCTGTGTTCTTGGGGTAACCAGAGGCCCAATCCAAATCTGGAAAACACTTTAAGTGTGTGGTAAAAGGTAATCACGACCTAAAATTAACACTTGGGATCATCCTTCCTAGTCTGACTTTTGCATAGTAAATGGCAGATTTTGGATAAAGAATTCAAGACTGTTTTACTAGATTCTTCATCTGAGATTGCTGAGTGACTTTTAGTGAGTCATTTTAACCTCCTGGGAGGAGGGTACAAAATAATAATAGCTATTCCTTGTTTAACTGACATGAACGGTCTCGGGGTCAATGTTATAAAACATGACGAATGCCTTCAGAGCTCAACAACAATATTTCCTAAAAGTCATGTATTCTTTTTAGGATTTAAAATTTTTGTCTATTGTTGGTACAGAATTTATAAATGATTCTAGGTATACCTCTTAAAGAACATGGAAGGATGAAGTTTTGAAGCCAGGAGACAGACGCTCACAGTATCTAGGAAAGCAACTCAAAACTGGAACAGAGGTTGGAATGCTAAGAACCAGCCAGAAAGTGATGATGCAAAATGAGGCAGAGCTTGGTATGGGTGACTAGAGAATGTTACAGAAATGGATAATTGTCCCTGCTGAATAAAAATTTCATTATTAAAAGTCATTTGCCAGATACTACATGCATTACACAATTAACATATCTAATATAATCTTTATAACAGCTCTATGGTGTGCATATTATCAATTTTTTCACTTGTGGAAACTAAAATTTAGAGAAATTTAAATACTTTACCATAATCTGTTTAAAGCTATTTTCCCTTAATCCAAAGCCCTGATACTCTTAACCACTGAAGAACTGAAATCACTTCCATTGCCTTCAGAAGACTTTTTTTCTCTAGTTTACTGGAACACATATTAATCTGAAAATGTAGATATTCGAGAATTTGATATAAAAGGCTTGGTGAGAATATTCTGGCGCTAGCTGTGTTGCCATCCTTCTTAGGCCTCTGGGAAAGCTGAGCTTCATCAAGATGTCATTCCTTTTGCCTCAGCCTGACCTATTCCAGCTTTAATATGCTGGGGAAGAGGTGAAAGGGATTCTAACCTAATCACGTATCTGTGTGCCGTGAATGCAGGGTGTTTGGCTGCATCTCCCTGTGTCCATGCCAACTCCTTTCTCTCTCTTCGTGTGTATAGCCTTTAGTTCACCCTACTCCTTGCTCCTATGTTACCTCCAGGGAGCCTTCTTTTGTCACTTGTCTGCTATTGTTTTTAGGTGGGGGGAGGGGCGGACATCTTTCTTACCATGACAAAGATTACCGAAACAGTCTAAACTTCAAACTTTGCACAGAATGTATCCTTTGTTCAGTCTTCTGCTTTGTTTCTCTATAATGATAGCTTTGCCACAGGTTCTTCCTATGTAACTCAGAGCTATGCAAATCAAACTGGTAAGCAAGACTTTGCAGCTGTTCTATCTTAAAATGAGTATGTGTCCAAGAGGTGGAGCCCTGAGTGAGGCATGTCTTCTGAATATCTCATGTCTAATGGCTGCTTTCCTTGCATGAGTGGCAAAGAATGAGCTCAGTGAGATCTGCAGTGACATTCCTTGGTCTCTTTAGTGTGTGTTCTAAGTGGATCACCAGACGTTTTAGTTTACACAAACTTTTTGTTTCATGATATTTCTACTTTTTAAAAAATTAAAAAAAAAATTTACTTCTAGGGGTTTCCCCAAGAACAAGATTTTTGCTTAAAAGCTACTCAAAAACACACCATGCATCATGTAGAATCATAAAATCACAGGGCAACGTGTAAAGGACCCTAAAAGCCTGTGGTCTGGGTCTTGATCTGGTGCCTGAGTTTGCTCACTGCGGTCCTTCAGCCTCAGCTGCACACCACCAGGGGCACGGTGCTTTCAACCTCACAGGCAACCCTACCCTGCTCTAGGACACTTCTATTTGTACACAATGTTCTTCCTTATATTAAACCTTAACATGTCTTTCTAAAATTCCCCACCATGGCTTCTAGTTCTTTTTTATTGCATCTTTCAATCCTGAGAGCTTCAGAGAATTAATAGTTTAATGGCTCATTTAATGACAATTCTTGTGCATTTCATATACCAACAAGAGGTTTAGATTGTCTTGCCTTTGTCCCTCTTCCCTCAACACACATAAATTAAATTCCCATTCTACCTCTCTGACAACCCTGGGAGAAATGAAAGTCAGTCAGTCTACCCTATTTTTTCAATTCCATTTGGATGTAGATAACATGTGTGACAAAGCATTCTTAATCTCTTTGATATTCTGTCCTATTCTGTGGAAGTTCTTGCTAGACAAACCTCAGGCAGACTTGACAGCTATAGCTATTCATAGGGTGACCATACAGTTTACTGTCCAAATGGGACACTATTTGAGGGTGAAAGGACCCTATAAATAATCATACCAAGACCACAGGCAAAAAGCAGAAACGTCTCGGGCAAATCAATACAGTACTTTTCACCTACCTTTACTCCACCACAGATCTCTTCACACCATTGTTCTCTATTTCCATGTCTGCTTCTCCCGCCAGTCTGTGAGCACTCTTCAGCGATAGACACATTTATCTGTGTACCTCTAGTTCCTAGAATAGTACTTGGCAAATAGGAAGGACTTGGTATATGCTTTTTTTTTTTAATTGAGGATATACTTTTTCCTACTTGTATACTGTGGACTTCTCCCCTTATTTTATAAGCAAATTCCACCAACACACATTGGCTTCATATTTTTGGAGATGAATCAAAAATACTTAGTGTCGTAAGAAGGGAATGATTTAAGTTTAATAGAAATGAGTTTGACTTTGAATATTGAGAGCAACAAGCAGAGAGTGAAATGTGCTAACTTTTCCCCTAAAAGTCTACTGTACCTCTTCACAGAACACTGAAAATATGTTCTAATCTCGTTGTTCACAAGTAATTTTTTTCAGCAGCTGTACCCACAATTCCAAGTTTGTAGTAAATCAATTATTATAGGCAATGATGGTAACATAGTGTGACAGTTACATATGTAATCATATGGAACAAAGGGTAACATAGCGTGATTTCTGAGAATTCTCCACTAAAACATTGGTGACATTTCTGTTGCTTTCACCTTGGCCAAGCACGTTTAGCAGTCCTGGTGGCTTTTAGCAGTGTTTGCTTCTGAATGATAGTAATTTTTAAAAAGAGAGAGAAAAAATTCCTGGAAAATGAGAATCAGCTAGAGAAGTCATTCCTTTCCTTCTCACTGACACATTTAAACCATTCCATAAAGATGTGAGTCTATCTATTCTGTTTAGGTTAAAGAGCTCTAGAGAAGACAAATCCAGAATTTCCCTTTCAGCGTTTAGAAGCCTCACTATCAAGAGCCTACCTTATTATCAAACCTAAAGATTTTCTATTGCAATATAAGCCTATTTCATCACTATGTGGCCTCAGTGAAGTCTCATTTCTTACTTCCCATAACTTGCCTAAAAACTAGTCTTAGCTCACTATCTCAATCTTTTTTTTTAAGATGAAAAAAACTCAATGGTTTGACTTTTCCTTAAAGATTTTTTTCAAAATTTTATTTTTTTAAATTATTTTTTATGGCAGTATAGTTGATTTACAATGTGTTAGTTTCTGGTGTACAGCAAAATGAATCAGTTATACATATACATATATCCACTCTTTTTTAGATTCTTTTCCCATATAATTCATTACAGAGTACTGAGTAAAGTTCCTTGTGCTATACAGTAAATGCTTATTAGTTATCTATTTTATATATAGTAGTGTGATTACGTCAATCCCAATCTCCCAATTTATCCCCTCCCCCTCGCCTTGGTAACAATAAGTTTGTTTTCTACATCTGTGACTCTATTTCTGTTTTGTAAATAAGTTCATTTGTACCACTTTTTTAGACTCCACATATAAACAATATCATAAGATATTTGTCTTTGTCTGACTTCACTCAGTATGACAATCTCTAGGTCCATCTATGATGCTATAAATAGCATTATTTCATTCTTTTTATGGCTAATATTCCACTGTATATATTTACTATATCTTCTTTATCCATTCATCCATTGATGGACATTTAGGTTGCTTCCATGATTTTGAATTTAAATTTTACTGGGAGGGGTTTAATAACTCTTCCTCTCCAAGATGTTCATATCCAATTTCAGTTAAATTTCAAACAAGCATGATTAAGTGTCTGATCCATGCTCAGAGGAAAAAGTAGAAATGTCTATATTCTTCATGCTTCTTATATAGTCCGCTATTACAGCTATGTTTAAATTTTGGTTTTACATTTCACACTCTTAATTAACTTTCTATGCTCTACTTCTAGATACTATTTTGCCCACACAACTAGCCATTCTTATTTTCAATCCATCAGTGACATTTACCAAACCATCATGGATAATGGAAAATATAAGACTTGCAAGAAGTTTCAACAGAAACAAAGTTATAAGCCTTCTCTTACATATAACAAACTTATAGAGAAAAAAGACAACCTTATAGAAAAGAAGCAACGTGGATATGCATATTCTGCTACGTGGTGTTAGCTTAGTAGCTATTAAGATATGCAAGCTAACATGGCTATATGAAATCAGATATAAATGATGAGAGAGTAGTGGAACAAGTTGCCACTTGTGATGTTTATTTTCCTTCCTGAAGAATATTAACATTAACCTTCATTTAACAACATTCTGTTGATTTTTTGTCTTGGGGGTGTTCATTTCAAATGACTGTCCTTTTTCTGAAGTGGTTGGTTATACCTATGTCTCAAATTGCTGCTATTTAGACACTGTGCATAAAAGCATTGCACTTGGAAAGCATGCATTTCCTGTCCTCAACATCTAAAACAGTGATATACAACTAACTGTTTAGAATCTCAGGTGTCCTGCTGTTCATGTGATTTTTGCATCACTCTTCCCTGGCTATTCCTTCTTAAAATATAATTTTATATTAAAATTAATTTTGTTTTGAGATTTTTGAAATGCTGCTACCAATAATTTAGAATACATTGGGTTTGTTAATATTGGAAAACATGTCTAGTTAATCAAGGTAATCAAAAACTAGAATCCAGAATGGCATACCATTTCTACATTTCTCCATATTGACTCCTGAGAATTCTGAAGTGCTCGGCACCAAATAAACAGGTCAGAAATTGTCTTTGTTTGTTTGTTTTTTTGTCATTTGAAACAAAATTAAAAGCTCTGCTATTTAAAATTTGTGGAGTTAGATCATAACTCTAGCTTTGCCCTAGTTCACCAGTGCTCTCGTTGGACCAAGAAAGAAGACAAGGTATTATGCAGCATGGCATTGTGCTGGTTAACACCTAGAGTCCTGGTACTGTCAGAGAATTGCCGAGTAAGTTTTACCAGGGCTTTCCTGGGATATTTTATTGCACATAGGTTAGATTTCCATGTTTATAACTTGACGATAGCAGGATTAAAATGGTTGTAAATGGTGCAGTTTCCCAAATAGTGAGTTTCATTTTGGCAGAGGAGAGTGAAGGTAAATATAAAAGTATCATCACTCACAAACCAGAAAGGTGAGCTAGAGCATGACTATACCTTTCTTAGGTGATCAGCCACAGAGCACCATTTTTTTTTTTTAATTGAAGTATAGTTGATTTACAATGTTGTGTTAGTTTCTGGTGTAGGGCAAAGTGATTCAGTTATGTGTGTGTATATATATACATTATATATATTCTTTTTCATATTCCTTTCCATTGTGGTTTATCACAGGATATTGACTGTAGTTCCTTGTGCTATACAGTAGGACCTTGTTGTTTCTCTATTTGATATGTAATAGTTTGTTTCTGCTGATTTCAAATTCCTTTTTCCCTCTCCCATCCCCTTTTCCACTTTGGTAATCATAGTTTGTTTTCTACGTGACTGAGCACCATTTATACAAGAATTTGAATTTCTCTACTGATCCTATTTTTAAATTTCACTGAATATAAATACAATAATGTTGTTAATAAGCAGTTCACTTATTAACTTTATAGAGAAACTTTCTCCAAAATAGATTACTTAGTCCAATCTATTACTTTATCCAATCTATCCTCTATTTTGACCCATATAGTTATTATAGCATTTTATTCTATAAAAACCTACATTATATATTTTCTAAACAGTGTAATCTATTCTTATACCCAATCTATTCCACTCCCAACATACAATTCCAAGAGACTCTCACATATAACTCAACATTCATTACTTTGGGGCACAAAAATGATCTCTGGGTCCTTGACTTCTAGTTGAGCAGGTAGCTTCCAAGCCACTATTATATTAGTAGAAATTGAAAACTATATGCTTTATAATTATTGAGTAAAAGAAGACTTTCATTATGGAGGATCATATAGTTATTTCAAAAGCAGCAGCTTTCAAAAGCAATGGTCCCCACTGTGGTGTATGTACCTCAGAAATTTGGTATTATATCCTCCCCCCCTCCCCTTTTTTAAAGTAGATCTCAAGGTGAGTACTAAAAAGCACTCCTTTGGTAGTAATAACACCTCTTACTTGCGGTACTTTTGGGTTAAAACTTGGCAAGTGGACTTTTTAGGAAGGCAGAAGTAGTAATCATTATAAAATAATTCAATCATTCATAAACTAAAAATAAAAAGACCCAAAATAGAGGGGGACAGATGTCTGAATAAAGGTACTTTTGTGACTGGGATATAACAAAACTGCAACTAGATAGGTCATTTACCTCTGGTGCCTTTTTGGGTGGGGGTTGTGGGTCTCTGAGTGGTGTCTAGCAATAAGGTATCACAGAGTCATCAACAAAGCTCATCTCCACAATAACAGTAGATTTTACTTTATGTTAAGATAGACATCTGTTTTTAATTTTTGAAAAAATGTTTTTTATTTTATTTTTTGATTGTTAGGTTAATATTGTGATTTTATTTTATTTTTTTTAAATTTTATTGGGGATTGGTGATTTACAATGTTGTGTTAGTTTCAGGGGTATAGCACAGTAAATGTCCATCAACAGAGGAATGGATAAAGAAGATGTGGCACATACATCCAATGGAATATTACTCAGCCATTAAAAAAAAGAACAAAAAATGCCATTTGAAGCAACATGAATGGACCTAGAGATTGTCATACTGAGTGAAGTAAGTCAGACACAGAAAGACAAATATCATATGATACTGCTTATACATGGAATCTATAAAAAAGGCTACAAATGAATTTATCTACAAAACAGAAATAGAGTTACAGATGAAGAAAATAAACTTATGGTTACTGGCGGGTAAAGGGGAGGAATAAATTGGAAGATTGGGATTGACACACACTATTATATATAAAATAGATAATAAGGACCTACTAGATAGCACAGGGAACTCTACTCAATATTCTGTAATGGCCTATATGGGAAAAGAAGCTAAAAAAGAATGGATATATGTATATGTATAAAAGACAGACTTTTAAACAACCCCATCAAGTGCTCTGTTGATTATCAACCACAGAGTCAGGCAGCTGTTTCTTTTTTGGCAGGGGCAGCCAAGGCAGAAGAGTCAGTATATGTGCTTTCCCTGCTGAGGTGGGACCAGGCACACTCCCTCAGCACTTTCGTCCCGCTGTTCTCATTTCTCTCACTTCACTCTGCGATGAGTAAACAAAATACACACCAGGGAAGAAAAAGCTGAAGGAGTTGCTAGGATTTCTAAGGAAAAAGAACCCAAATCTTTCCTGCTTTTAGGCAAGAGGACGTTTTAGTATTAATGAAAAGAGATGGTTAAATTACAGCCCATCAAATTTCAAATACAGTTCCAACGTGTGTCTAAAATGATCCAAAAGAAAGCAAAATTCCTCCTGTCCTTAGCTACAAATTCTGCCGGCTGATCCCATGTTCCCTTCTCATTCCTGTTTCTCGCTCTGCTGCAGAAAGGATTAGTGTCTAACATTAAACAAATAGTATACAATAAAGAACAGATATAATATATACTTATAACATTCTGAGTTCAGAGCAAGAAGAGGCTAAGTTCTTAGCCCAGCAGATGAGCCTTACTGACAGTAATAGAGACCTTTTCTAATCCATCCATAGACGTGCTGAAAATGTTCTCTAATATATCTTGAGATGAGATTTTGGTGGTATAAAAATCTTGTGGTTAATATGTCATATTGTTGCTGTTGATTTTCCTCCTCTCTGGGACCAAAAGAGCAGATCTAAGTACAGACAGAAGCAGGAGGGCATTTTTATTTCTTCTTTAGAAGCTTTAGATGTTACTATATTCTATTGTAAATGAATTAAAAAGAAAAATACCAAATCCCTTGATGCAGGCCATGTTACAGATTCATGGATTCCTATACTTTCCTTTTTCCTATTCTCTCAATCTTTGTGCCCACTTTTTTCTTGTTTGAATTTGAGGCTTGCCCTTACATTGCCAGATTATTTCTGGTGGTCAGAGCCCTCATGACATTCCTTTGTCCACCCATGCTGTCTAGTTCAATACAAACTCCCAAGGGGCCTTTCTCCTACCAAAGATGGTGACTGATTGAACTAAAAATGATTACTTTTGTATTATGACACAAAAGCTGGAGTCAAAATGAACTTTTAGTTATACAAAAACTCATCATTATGAGGCAAATAAATATGTGTATTTCCCTTTCTGAAGTATAACTAAAGGCCCTAGAGGTCCTAAGTTTGTCTCCAGTTGTATTGAAACTGCATTAGTGCAGTTCATTAGGCATTTCTTTTCACAGTTCCAACAAGAACCACCCTGAAATCTTCTATGGTGTATAGCAGATCCTGGCAGCCCATATGAAAGCAAGTGTTCAAATGTTAGGGACTTAAATTGAAAATCCAGACTGGGAAAGATCTTGAGTGACATGAAACTTGGGTGAATTCATTCAACTTAAGAGTTATTGCTGGTCCAATGGATCCAAGGAAAAGGCCATTACTGACCCACTCAAGGGGCATCAAGAGTTCCAGGATAGTCTCTCGGAGAGCTGGAAATCTGGCTTATTTGCTCTGAGCATGACCTAAAGCTTGGCCAGTTCTTCTGTACTTATTCTACGCTGGATGCAGAGCTCCAAGATACTCTCATCTTCCTTCTTCCTTTTTTTAAAGTTCAGATTCTTGACATATTTTCATTACACAGGGGTTGAGAGCACATGGTAGTTCAGTAACTAAAGTGTTACCTTAATATTGGTCTCCCTTAGAAACCATGAAAGGCCAATATGCTATTATCTGGGGCAGTTCATGGGAAAGTTGACATAATAATGCTTTAATGATTCAATTTATAAATGGGCCATTTCATTGGCACAGTAGGCAGGACACTAAGAAACATTTGAAAATGTAAATAGTTTTTGTTTCAGAGAACAACCTTATCTCTCCAACTCATTAACATTTCTTCATAATGTAGCTAAATCTCTTATCACACTAGGTTCATATACAGTCTAGGAAGACTTTACTTAGAAAGTCCTAACATACAGTCTTCTTTCCATATCCATGAATGCCATTTTATACAAGAGACTTGAACATCTGTGAAGTTTGGTATTTGTGGGGATCCTTGAACCAATATCCCAGGGATATCAAGGGTCAACTATATATATATTTCTACCATGAAATGGCAACAACAATCCTGGTTCAAATATCATAACCTAAGCAAAAAGAAACACCTAAAATATAATAAAAATGTATTACCTATGTATATAGCTATATACAGATCTTCCTTGATTTATGAAGGGGTTACATCCTGACAAACCCATCATAAGCTGGGAAATATCTTACGTAAAGAATGCATTTAATACACCTAACCTACTGAACATCACAGCTTAGCCTAGTGTACCTTAATGTGCTCAAAACACATTAGCCTCCAGCTTGGCAAAACATCTAATGTAAAGCCTATTTTATAATAAAGTGCTAAATATCTCATATAATTTATTGAATACTGTACGGGAAAGTGAAAACCAGCATGGTTGTGTGGGTACAGAATGATTGTAAGTGTATCGGTTCTTTACCCTCATGATTGCCTGGGTAATTGGGAGCTGCAGCTCGTTGCCACTGCCCACCATCAGGAAAGCATGTTGTATGTACTGCATATCTTTAGCCTAGGAAAAGATCAAAATTCAAAATTCGAAGTAAGATTTCTATTGAATACATATCGCTTTCGCACCATCATAAAGTCGAAAAATTGTTAACTGGAACCATTGTAAGTCGGGGACTGTCCGTCTATAAAACCCACCAAATCAAGATTGTGCAATGATGCTGTTTACTTCAGTTTCATTATAGTATTCTTTGAAATTCCTATTTTTGTATATAGAAGGAAATGACATCATATAAATGAAGCAGACAAACAGAAAAGTGCAGAGGGCGAATGCAAGATAGCCATATACTGTCTGTCTACCAAGTGTTGCCAGTTGTGAAAGGATTTGACATGCTAATATCCACTCATTTGGACTCGTTACTGAGACACTAAGAGCTTGATGGCTGGCAGGCACTACATTTAAGTGCGGTTACTGAGGCCCCCAAATATTGACAGAGTGCCAGATTCTAAGAAACTATTGATGTACACAGCCGGCCACAGCTCCAGACACCTCTCAGACAGAGTCTTTAAATGTCACAGATAAATGAATTTTCATGAAACTGGGAGAGAGAAAGAACACTAAATGGGAAGCAGGATAAGAAAAAAAAAAAGAAGAAAGTCATTTTTACAACACTGACATGAAAGCATGTGGCATCCCATCTCTAAAGAGCCTTACAAAGGATGTGAGATCAAGCCTTCTGAATGCATTCTGTGTTATCAAACACTAAATCACCTTTAATAATTTCACTGTGTATTTAAAAAGTTAAGGAAGATACATGTTAAAGAATAGCTTCAACAAACTATTTATGAACAAAATTTGGTTCAAATATATAGTAGAATTCAATCATAAAAAATTCAAAATAAAATAAAGTAAGGGAATCACAGGTACAAATAAACATGAGAATGACTCCTAAGCAGTTCTCTACGTATATTAAAGGTTAGAAGTCAAGGTGCCATGAAATCCGTTTTTCGCCAAGGCACAGATGTGTCTTCTGACAATTTCCTTCCAGAGTCCCACTGAAAGCAGTGACACCTAGTGGGTTTATAACAAGATATTGAGGAATATCTCTCTCTTTCCCTGCCTTTCCACAGAAAACACCTACCAGGGAAATATGTAAGGTAAGTCAGTTACTTGACACATGATAACAGAAATGAGCCATGGTTATAACTAGAACAATCAAGTGTTCCTTAGAAATCATGTGTAACTCAATACATTTTAAATGTAAATGAAGCCTTTTCACTTTGTAAGTCTTCCATCTGCTGAGGCCACCTTCCCTTGACCTTGATGTGCTGTGTCATCAAAAGCAACCACATTTTCAAGGTTAGAATAGTTAGAATACGGCTTGCTTGTGCATTTACTTTTCCGTGTTAGAGTTGTGCAATCTCCACATTTTACATAGAGCAATCATGCCAATGCCCACAAACAAAATTCTTCCTCCTACTGAAAAGCACATGAGTAATTTTTTTTAACCTGCAGCAATATGATTTTGAGAAGGCTCACTTGCCTTATTACTAGCATCCCAGGAAGTCTTGATATACATTATTTTCCACATCTGGTTCTCTGTCTTGGGTACCTGGGACATTAGCAGGTACTTGGAGAATAAAGTTCCATAGCTCAAATATTCAAAAGGGGTTTTGTTTTTGCATCAACTTTTCAATGATTTCTTAGTGCTTTTCTTTTTTATGTTAGGAGATAAAATGAAAGAATTTAGAGTTCCTGCCATGAGAAAAATAATTATTTTCTCTGTTTTTAAAGGCTTTTATTTTGAAGACAAAATCAGTTTTAACTCAAGTGGAAATTGCAGTAAAATCTCAGATACTGTAATCAGTGACTGCATTAAAACTCTCAAGAAGTATGCCAACTTCCATGTGAAGCCACAGTTCAGCCAGAATCACAAAGAGACATCACCCACCTTACCTCTGGCCATTCTAATATTTTATACAGTAAAATTAGAGGTGAAAACCATCTCTAACATGTTCACACAAATACACTCACACACATACACACACACACGCATATAGTGATTTTTTTCTTCTGTGGCTGTGTAATAAGCAGAGAGGTTTTGGTTTACTCTAGGCTAAGGTCTAGCAAATACATAAAAATGGGTATTAATTTTTTCTTACTATAAAAGTAGGAGTATTTACCAAATATTCAGCAACTGATTTAATACCTGTGGTATACCCCTACAAGGAATACTGTGAAGTTGTTAAAGACAGAAAAGTAGATTTATATACTATATGATAAGATATAAGACATAAATGGGCACAAGACATATAAGACATTCATATGTAATCCCTCTTGTATGAATAAAATGAGGACACATGTAGATATATACTGGCACATACGTAAAGACATTTTTTTGGGGTACAAGACACTTATGATTGGAGGGATGAGGAGAATTTTACTTTCAATTAAATATTTTTCAATTATATGTTTAAAAATTAATGCCAAGGTGCTGGGAAAACTGGACAACTACATGTGAAAGAATGAAATTAGAACATTCTCTAACATCATATGCAAAAATAAACTCAAAATGGATTAAAGACCCAAATATAAGACCATAATACAAGACTATATAACTCCGAGAGGAAACAAATATAAGACCAAATATAAGACTATAAAACTCCTAGAAGAAAACATAGGCAGAACACTCTTTGACATAAATCGTAGCACCATTTTTTTGGCTCTGTCTCCTAAAGTAAAGAAAATAAAAGCAAAAATAAACAAATGGGACCTAATTAAACTTAAAAGCTTTTGCACAGCAAAGGAAACCATTGACAAAATGAAAAGACAACCTGCTGAATGGGAGAAAATATTTGCAAATGATATGACGGATAAGGGATTAATATCCAACATATATAAATAGCTCATACAACTCAACATCAAAAAAAAAAATAAAGAAACCTGATTAAAAAATGGGCATAAAATCTGAATAAACATTTTTTCCAAAGAGGACATGTAGATGGCCAATAGGCACATGAAAAGCTGCTCAACATCACTAATCATCAGGGAAAAGCAAATCAAAACCATAATGAATTCATCAAAAAGAACACAAATAACAAAGGCTGGAGAGGATGTGGAGAAAAGACAACCCTTGTACGCTGTTGGGCAGAATGTAAATTGGTGTAGCCACTGTGGGAAACAGTATGGAGGTTTCTCAAAAAACTAAAAATAGAATTACCATATGACCCAGCAATTCAACTCATGGATATATATCTGACAAAAACAAAAACACTAATTTGAAAAGATAAATGCACTTCAATGTTCATAGCACTATTTACAATTGCCAAGATATGGAAGCAACCGAAGTGTCCATCAACATATGAATGGATACAGAAGACATGATACACACACACTCACACACACACACGCACATACATACACAGTAGAATACTACTCAGAGATAAAAAGAAGGAAATTTTGCCATTTGCAGCAACATGGATGGATGGACTTGGAGGGCATTATGCTAAGTGAAATATGTCAGACAGAGAAAGACAAATACTGTATGATATCACTTATATGTGGAATCTAAAAAATACAACTCGTGAACAAAAAAAAAGAAGCAGACTCAGATATAGAGAACAAACTAGTGGTTACCAGTGAGGAGAAGGAAGAGGGTAGGGGCAATACAGGGGTAGGGAATTAAGAGGCACAAACTATTAGGTATAAAATAAACTACAAGGATATATTGTACACAGGGAATATAGCCAATATTTTATAACTATAAATGGAGCATAACTCTTAAAAATTGTGAGTCACTATATTGTACACCTACAACTTATCTAATATTGTACATCAATTATACTTCAATTAAAAATTAATGCCAATAAGGCTGAGTGGCAAAATTATGAGGAATTTTTTTCCTCGTTTTTTTCTGTATTAAAAAATATGATATTTTAAAAGAAAAAATCTCCAAAATAAATTTTATAAAAGTAATTCATGTTAGTTATAAGAAACTTGAAAGCACTAAAAAAAAAATAAAAATAAAAAAAACATAATTCTCTGACCCAACAATAACCACTGTTGAATTTTTGGTGGGTTGTGTCCAGTTTGCAAAGTTTCTTCTCTGCTCTCCTTTAGGAGTAAGAAGAATCTTTTTCATTCTTTTAGGCAGAGGGATCCAAAACAGCTCTATAGATGCTTTGCTATATAGCTTCCTGGACACCCTCCAACACCACACAGTTTTTTATTTCTAGAACATTCTTGGAGCAGCATAAGCTATATGTGACACTTCTCAAAATTTCATCGGTCTTCCTTCATCTGGTATTGCTCCCTGAAAAGCATGATCCCTGTGGCACCTCACAATCTCCACGAAGTTGGAGCAGAGGGGACCTCCTGACGCCATACAATTATTTGCATTGAAATCGTTTCTAGAGGACTCAGAAATGCTCTGTTCTTCTGAACACACAGAGATGCTTCTCTGCAAGGTACCTAGCCTTAGAACATCTTCAAAAGTGAAGGAAGAACACAGAGAGGTGATATACTTGGTGTTATTTTTTAGGCAATTGACCTAATGATCACAACACCTTCAAGTACTTTGGTCAGGATCATTTTCTCAAGAAGGGTATTAACCCTCTCTTCCACACAGACACCTGAGTGTTACTGTTACTGTACATCCTTTAAGTACCTTATGCTCCTCTCAACAAATTTAAGCATCTTCCACCTTTGTTGCTGCTGTTATTAAAAATAATAATGATTATCATTATTTTTACTATGGTGAACTTCCATTGATTGCTTTCTATGGGCTGGGCAGTTTACTTACACTATTTTCATTTAATTCTCAAAATACTTCTGTTGTTGTTGTTGTTATTATTCTTCCTATTTTATAGATGAAAAAACTCAGACTCAGGAATGTTGAAAAACTGCCAGTGTCACAAATCTAGCAAGAAGCAGATGAAGACTCAAATCTACATCAGACTGATTTCAAACCTTCCTTAAGATCATTTTCCAGATTAGATTTATGTGACTCCTTACTCACAGGTAAAAACCATGCCCAGAGCTTTCTTATCTCTCTATTATCTTTCTCATGCTGTGTGTGTGTGTGTGTGTGAGAGAGAGAGAGAGAGAGAGAGAAATTCAAGTAAAATGTTATAAAATTTCTCTAGAACTCCATTTTCCTCACCTCTAAAATTGATAGCACCTACCTCAGAGGTTTATTGTGGGGACCAAACAAGATAATATAAGGGAAAGCACTTAGTACACCTAAAATAAAACATCATCATTATTGCCATACAAGTTTCCCTCCTTTGCATAATGTATGTGTTCTGGAGAAGGTGATTATGAAAATGTATAGGCTTAACTTCTATTATCAAATCACAGAGCAATTGCATTATAAAATCATAGAAAAAAAGACTGAACAGATTGAGATGAAGACTTGATGTAAAGCAGGGGTTCAGGTAGAGGTTGGGTCTGTGAATGTTATACTGGGAGCAGTCTGTGTGTTGGCAGCACTTTCTAGATACTCTTATCTCCCTCTCCTCAGACTCCTTGGTCTGGTAATTTCCTAATCTATCTACTCCAGCAGTTTCCAGAGATGATTTTCTCCTTTTCCTTTGCCTGGTTATGAAGTCCATTGGAAGCTGTATGCAACAATACTTCACCTGATGGCCTTATCCCACACATGACAGACAACAGTTAGGAAGTGATTTAATTTGAGATTTCCAATTAGGTAAATTCCTTAGTGCCCTATTTACTCTGTATGTTTGGTTATAAGTTTCAGTCATATGTATTAATAATATTCGCATTAGTTTCATCATGCTTATTATTTGAAAGGCTTCTGGGTCAGAAACCATGTCTTCTACTTTTTTGGAAACCCTACACTTACTAGTGAGTCCTATAAATAAAATGAAACTTTAAATAGTACTGACTTCACCTTCAAATCATAAATAAACCTGACTCTGGGCTTGAAGTGCTATTTTCTCCCTATAGTCTCATCAGATGTGAGTGTGTCATGTTACTAACTGAGGCCAAGCTATATGCTCCCACAATTCACTTCTAACAACCAGCTGCATCTTGGTGCTTGCCTTTTCTTCAGGTACCAGGACTTCTTCTTAAATTAATCCCTTAATTTTTCTCTCAGCACATCCTTTACTTATGGAAAATATTCGGAAAGAATGGAATTTTAAAAATAAACCATGTGCTGCCCAAACCTTGGGAAAAGCAGTGATGTTTGAAAGCATCAGATTCAACTAATCAGAAGCACAAAAGCCTTATTAAATGTTTTCACTTTCTTATCTTTAGAGCTCAGGTAGGAATCAAGATCCAGCCTCAGCAAACCAATGGGTATCAAGTGAGAGAGGTCAGCATAGTCCACACTGTTATGAGCTAGCTTGAATACATCAGCTAGAAGTATTCTTAAATTCTAAAAGGAGATCTTGTTCCAGATTATCTCACACAAGACAGCAGCCTGGGAAGCCACCAGACAGCCTCCCTTGTTCTAGACCAATTCAGACAAAGCTCATTGGTATTTTATTTAATATTTTGTCATAAGACTACAGGATCTACTCAAGACCACTTTAATTTTACTGCTGGTCATAATTTCATATCCGTCTGCTATCCCCCCATTTTATCACTCATCCATTTATTCAGTATATAATAAATATCAAGTACCTTAGGGGATGGGTAGATAGATAGATGATCAATAAATAGATACATCAATCAATAGACAGATAAATCATTTCAAGCAGAATAAACCGTATGAACGAAAAGGTTATCAGGCATTGGGAAAAGCAAATCATTTGGTTTGTGAAAGGGAGTAGCAAGGAATAAAATTGGTAATGTTTAGGCAAATTAGGGCTAGATCACAGGGGGACTTGAGTAGCAACCAATTACTCTGTCAATAATCTAATTCTGAAGAAAGTTCAGTTAACAGCTCAAAAGCATTATAATTTCAGTAGAGAGTACTAGAATACATCACAGATTCTGAGGCTTTGGGTTCCATAGGGGAGATGCTGTATTAGTGGTAAAGAAAATGTCTTCATATCTAATGTCTTACTCCAGCTAAGATTATTGTGTTTCATCTATTAAGATCAATCATATCACATGACTTAAACAAGAATCTTACCAGTCCCTAATCACATTGACATTGGTCCTTCATTCTCTACAATAAATCCTACAGAGTTGCCTAAAGGCTAATGGTTAGTCTGGCTTAGATGAGAGAGGTAAGTAACCTAAGCACATGTGAGACATCTGTAGAAAAGTTTGACATAAGCTGTCATTTGAATTTGAATAGAACTAACACATTCATAAATAATTGGATACTTATGTAAGTTTAGTTCTGGTTCTTCCTATGATACACAAAGTCATTTCAGTATGTTTGGAACTCTGAGATATCCTTACATATTCTTTAAAGGTCATTGCTGAATGTGTAGGATTTCTTGATTCTAGTCATCAAAGAAACACCCCTTTCCCAGCACTTCCTATCCCCCTCCCTCTTTCTTGCTCTCTGTTGTACTTATAGACTTCTGATATGCTTTATATTTTATGCATGCAATTGTTTATTTTCTGCCCTTCTCCTCCAAAAATTAGCTCTTTGAAGACAAGAATTTTCTAATGTGTCTGTTTTGTTCAACGTGTAACCCCAGCACCTAAAACAGATACTTGTTGAAAGACCATTTTTGAACATGAAGGAAAAATGTAGAAGAGTGTGAGCAAATGTTAACTGGAGGGACTTCTATGGTGGTGCAGTGGTAAAGAATCTGCCTTCCAATGCAGGGGACACCGGTTCCATCCCTGGTCAAGGAACTAAGATCCCACATGCAGCGGGGCAACTAAGCCCATGCGCCTCAACTACTGAGCTCATGTGCCTCAATTAGAGAGCCTGTGCTGCAAACTACAGAGCTCATGGGTTCTGGAACCCGTGAACACAAAACTAGAGAGGAGAAAACCTGCATGCCACAACTAGAGTGAAGCCCGCACGCCGCAACGAAAGATCTGGCGTGCCTGAAAGAAGATTTCATGTGCCGACCCGATTCAGCCGAAAAATTAAATAAATAAATAATCAAATAATAAAATAAATATTAAAAAATGTTAACTGGAGTGTGGGAAAATAAAGCTTTCCACATAAAACTTCCCTCCAAAAATTTATATGCCTTATCATTTGAAAATATTATCAGCTAACTTCATGAACTAATTTTGTATAGAACTCAAACATTTAAAAAGATATCTATTTGCTTTTTTACTGTTTTTGAAATAACGATCTCTCTCTTTCCATTGACTACAGATGGAAATCACAGCAAGGAGATCTGCTCTGGGGTACACCAAATGAATTCAGGGCTTCTGACTCCAAGGGCTAGGTTCTATGCAGTATTTTATACCAGTTTGTATTTCATAATTAATAAGATTTTAGTGCTGAATTGCATAGGGTACTAGAATTTGAACCAATAATGCCATTAGCTTATAGCCTCTCTGCTAGCACGTGGGCTTCTCACAGAAACAAAGAAACAAACAAAAAACAAAAACAAGCAAACAGCAATATAGAAAGAGGAAAGGTGAAGACCTCAAATGGCTAAACATGGTTATTCTTAATTTTCCTTTTAAAATCCAGATTGGCCTTTTCATCATAATTGTATTGCATCCTGCTGGCAGAAAGGAATGAGATTTAGTGTACTATCCAAATGATAGCAGGTTAGCCACAGCTTATTAAGCTCTGGGAACATTATGGCTTTCCTTTCCTAGATCCTCTTTTATCCCAAAAATATCTTTTGGATTAAAAATCTCATTCAATAGATTGTATTTTTCAATATAAAAATCTAAATTATCAAAGTACTAAAAGAAAACATTGGCAAATCCTTTCATAATCTTGGCATGGGGAAGGACTGTCTACCTGACTCAGTATCTAGAAGCCATAATAGAAAAGATCAGTAAATCTGATTATATTAAAAGCAAACCTCTGTATGGCAAAAAATATATATATATGTCATAAGCAAAGTGATGTAAAAAAAAGACAAACTGGGAAAAATATTTGCAACTTGTATAGAAAAAAGAAGTATCCCCTTAATGTGTAAATAGCAAGAAGTCAGTAAGAAAACCAAGAACCGAATCAAAAGAAAAGGCAAAAGATGAATAGCCACCTATCTAAAAAACAAACACCAAAATTATTAAACATATCAAAAGATGCTTGGCATCACTCATAACAAGGAAAAGGCAAATTGAAAATGCAGTGAGATATCATCTTTTACCTATAGAATTGGCAAAAATCCAAAGTTTAAAAAAACTACTTTGTTGAGGCTGGGAGTAAAATGGCACTTTCATATATTGCCAATGGGAGTACTCAGCAATACAAGCCCTGCCGAGATCCATTTGGCAAAATTTCTCAAAATTTAAGATGCATGTAATCCTTTGACCAACAATTTTACCTCTGAGAATTTATCCTGCAGAAAATTGGCGCATCTATGAAATGATTTATGTACAAAGTTGTTCACTGGAGCATTGTTTGAAATGACAAAAATTGTTTATAAGTAGGAACAGGTAGAATAAACTATGATACATTTACATAATGAAATACTGTGCAACTGAATAAAAGATTAACGTAGCTCTCTATGTACTGAAATGAAAAGATCTCCAAGATATACTGGAGAATGCAAGATTGAGAACTGCACTGAAAATGCATTGAAAAATGTGAGATTGACTAATTCAAGAACAATATCATAAAGTGAGAATGAAAGTGTCCTTGCCATGACTAAATGGCTCCCTTGCTCCCCCATCTTTTAGCCACTGGTGTAGCCAACATTTGGGGAAATGTGGCCAGTATTTAGCATCACTGGGACTCTAACACCTTGAACCATAATATGCTCTAGGTTCTTCCTCCCTAGCTCTGTAGCATTCTTATGATGTTATTAAACACCTGCTCCTTTCTAAGCCCAATGGAATTTTTAGTAAAATATAAAATGTCATTAAAATGTTTCAACTATGAACTAGTTGGGACACATCCCATCTAAAAGCCTGGGGTGATTCCCCATATATTCTACCACCCACGTGTTGAGTGGAGAATATCTGGTAATCTACTCGATGCTATATAAGAAAAATAAAATACATTTCTCTAGGAGTTTAAATGTATGAGATTACTGAAAATAATGAGTGTGATATACGTATTTGATAATATTTATCAAGATTCTGAAGTGCTCAGGTGATGTCTCCAGTAGGCACAGGATTATTAACATGAGGCAGAATATAGCACTAGGTTGATGATGTATGTTGAATACTTGGGGGTTCCTAAAGGAAAAGCCTATGTAAACAGTGCATTATAATTAATAATAAATTTAATAGCAGCAGCCTAATTTTTGTGAAATAAGCAACGCATTCATTCATTACTCAGAAATTATAGCATCAGTCCAACAAACTGTTTCCCCACAGGTTTCCTCGTATTTGTAGTCAGAATGCTACCTGGAACAATCTAGGGGTCACAGAAAAGAGCATGAGTTAAACTCCTAAATTTGATTTCCCATTTCCTTTGTTCTTTTACTTTTTTGGTAAACAGACAACAAGTGGGTTATCCATTCTGTGTAAAAACATCTTCCTCTGGGTTCTGTTATTTATTTTAGGCAATTACTTTAAAACAAGGAGGTAGGTAGGGAGGTAGTATTGATTGATTGATTCATTCACTCATTCTTCATTAGTTAAACACCCAATACATTCTGGCTATTTTGCTAACATTAAAGATACAAAGATAGAGGATACAGTCCCTGCCCTCAAATATTTCAGTCTACTGGGGAGAAGGCAAAGTAAATATCCAAATAATTATAACATGGGGTGATGCCTGCTGTAAATGAGTTAAGCATAAATCACCATGGCAGAACAGAGGCGTGGGACCCTGACTTTTAATGAGGAGAGATGGAAAGAGACACCAGGTAGAAGTGACAGAAAAAAAATTACAGAGCAAGACAGAATATAGTCCATGCAGGGAACCGCAGCAGGTGATTCCGGACAGAGCTCTGGGTAGCATTTGGGAATAGCAGGAAATGAGGTTTCAGAGGTGGGTTGGGCTCACCCAGGCTGTGATGGAAGCAGCACTTTAGATAAGGTGATCAGGGAAGGCTGAGAAACTGAATGAAGAGAAAGTCAGCCATACAAAGCTCAGGGAGAAGAGCATTCCCAGCTGAGAACTGTACCTAGTGTACAGATAAGTCTATTCCAAGGAGTGGTTAGAGAGCTAAGGGCTCTGATTCCTGGTTGTCAGAGATGAGCAGAACTATTCCAAATACTGCTCCCCTGACTATTATCTAATCTCTTTTGTTGTCTCTGGAACCATGGCTCTTTCCCATCAATGAATTCATTCAGTCCCTGTAATCAACTCTGATTAGTGTTGTTTAACATCAATCTTTTCTACTTTTTTTCAAAGAAAGATACCAATCAGTTCTGCACACCCCTGCTTGTTAAAAGCAGCACCTCTCCTGCTGACTTACCATTCTCTTAATCAAAAGGGCAGGAGGAAGCAGTTGGGATTCACTTTTCTCTTTTTTTCTTTCAAAGTACACAAATGTCAACTTCCTCAAGGATGTTTGGCATAGCGGAGTTCAGTCATGTAACGTACAAAGTCAGCTTGATCAAAAGGTTGCAGGCTGCCCACTGCTAAAATGGAGGAAGAAAAGGAAACCGAGGGTTTCCTTGAAGTGTGAATGAGTGCATAGGCCACTGTCACATGTGTATTTACACTGAGGACATGCTGAGCCAACAAGGGAGCTCAGGAAATGTAAACCTCTACCGCTACGCTTCTCTATCTTCACCTTCCAAACTCGAGCGGCACTTTCTTTTCTTTTCTGCTTTTATTGTTGTGCTCAGCTAAGGACTTTCCATTTAGCTTTGTAGCAACCCCAAGTCATGGACATGTATACATATTTGGCTACCAGTCCCCCAATGTTTAGCTGAAGAGTGTAACCGTCCTTGCCTCCATGGAGTTGAAAGTGTTAGCACAGAGAACAGGCACCAGGTTGTTCACTCATTCACTCATACCTTCTCTTACTCTCTCAACAAATCAGTATCCATCATGTGGCTGTCACTATGACAAACCCTTGTCAACAGTCCACATGGAATATGCTTCTGTCAAAAGCAGAAAATAAGTTTTCCAAAGAGTTTATTATCTTAAACAGTAACTCAATTTGGTTTCAGAAATAGGTAACAAGTCTGTAAATAATACTTACGGACATGTCTAAACCTGAACACACATTCCCATCAAGCACAGAAGTCATCATATATGGTCTCCAAACAAAGTTACAAAAGTTACTTACTATTTATAGCAATGTAGAGCTGGTATAGTTCACAAACAACATTTTGTGCAAACTCATCATCATTCTTAATGTGAAAACTAAAGTGACGAGAAGGTAAGTCACATAGCTCTAAGTTCCAGACAGAACTAGAACTCAAGCTCCAAATTTCTGATCTAAGGACTTCTATTTCATGACAGAACCATTTAATAGGTAGGGATGAGGGGTAGGGAAGAGGGGAATACAAAGTTTTAAGGTCACTGATTTGGAGGGACAAGGAGAGACAAGAGATGCTATAAAATCATTGGTATAAAGAAAGGCTCTTCTTTTACTCTCTTGAAATGCCTCTGAAATCTTGGGAAGAACATAGGAGAAGTATATATATAAAGTCATCATTCCCCCTCTATATGTTCTAAAAATATCTCTTAGAGCTGTGTTTCCCAGACTTCCCTGATCATAACAATCAACCTGTTTCAGATACAAATGCCAAGGTCACTGCATGGAAGTTTCTGATTATTTAGGTCTGGCTGCATCCAGACATGTGAATATTTCACATGTAACCCTGATGATTCTTAGGATCAGGGATGTTTGGGAAACACTGTCCTAGAGAAACCTTTGCCACAGCAGCTAGAAAATTCCTTGTTCATAATGAATTGTCCCATTTCAGCGTTTCTGTTGTGACTTTTAAGCAGGTGCAGACTCTCATAGGAAGCCATGAACTTACATGTTCATTTAACATGACTTTGATACAGGTCCTGAGTTACAGGGCTTTTAGCAATAGCAAAAAGTCAAATGGGGTTCTTACCTAGCTCATTTTCACAGAAGCAGCAACATATAACTCCCAATTATCAATCCCTAATTTTTTTTAATAAAAGCCTTTGCTTGGGCAACATAATTTAACTGACTACAGGATTTCTTTTTTTTTTTTCATTTTCATTTCACTGTCAATCTTGTTGATCAAATTACTAATTTCTACCCCACTGAAGGTGATCTTCAGAAAAATCAGTCTGCCTTTGTTGCATAGTAGAGATATTAAGAATACTAATAAGAGGAAAGCACACCAAATAAAAATAACTAGGAAAAGAAAGCTCTACCTTTGAACCCAGTCCATCTCCTATTCAGTGAAATATCTGTCATATCTTTTTGACATACAGAAATAAGCCCTTTTCATATCATCTCACCTCTCTTTGATAAGACAGTCTATTTCTTTCCAAATTTTGTCTGAGACAAAACTCTCCTGCTTTCTCACCACCTTTTAGAAAGGCAAAATCAGGAAACACTGTCTTAGATGAGCTCACTTCTTGTATCTTTCAGTCAGACTTTTATTAAACAGATACTATGCAAGCCAATCAAGAAACAAAAATACTCCTGTCACTTGCAATAATGCCACAATCTTGAGGAAACTTGAATTTTGGGGAAGATGATGGTCCTTATCCTCTTATAAGGATGAGAGGAGGGGCAATGACTAAAAAGAAGTCTCTTAATTGTGGTTGTACTGCAGTTAGATTAAGAATTGCACAATTAATTTCCACTATCAAATTAAACTGCTGAACAGGCCTAGATTAAAAACGCAAGTTTGCTTGTTTTTCTCAGTTGTATACAAAGTAATCATAAATTCACTTTGCCATCACTAGCATGTTTTTACTTCGGGGGAAAATATCTTTTTCCTCACAAGGAGTATTCACTTTGAGATGATAAAGACCATGGACAATGATGTATATAGTTGCAGGGGTGTGACAGCTGCTAAAGTAAGCACCTAGTTTAGTAGACTATGAAGCATGATAATTTCTTCCTACTGGGAGGGAGTGTGTCTCTTGAGTGGGGCAGAGGCTGAGAGGCAGCCTGCAGCAGGAAACACACTTAACAGGCAGAACCCAGGAGGATCAGACAGCATCAGAACGGTGTCAGAGACAGTGCCTGGAGATAGCAGAGATGTGCGGACTCTTGAGGTATGATTGAAAGATGACAGATGGTGGCTGACCATGGTTGTAAGTGTCCATCATCACTGGCCACAACAACACTGGCAGTCAACATTTGCAAGGTCTCTCTAATTATGTCAGTGGCCAAAGCTAGCCTCCCAGGTTAGGCTGGAACAACAACGAACAAGCTGCCCCTAGCCTCCTTCAGGATTCAGATGATAAAGCCACAGCAATCCACGGCAGCACGAGCAAGAGCACAGCTCTGACCTGCAGTTCTTGCCCATCAAAGAGCTGTGCCCTGCCTGCTGCCACTGACAGGCAGATAAATACAGAGATCTGTTGGCAAGTACATATTTATGTGTAGCTACAGCTCCTTCATCCAGACCTACAGAGAATGCATAACAGCTTCCAGTGGTGTAACACATGCAACCCACTAATGGGGTGACACCCATTACTCACAAATGGGTGAAAAGAAGCATCAATGTGCAGGTCTTAACCCCAGTTTGTGGGCAGAAACCTGTCATTCCGTTGCAGGCCGATAGGTCCCCTATTCAGACAGTGCTTGCTTAATTTTCCAAACACCCTTCCTCTAAATGGTGCCATTCTACACTGTGCAGACAGACAGGCTTGACAAGCGGAGCCATCAATTTCACATTCCCTATGCCAACCGCTGGGGAAAATTAGGCTTAGTAAGTACCTGGGATTGACTGGCTGGGGAGCCAAAAGAGTTTGGCACTTAGGAGGTATCTTCCACATCAGAAATCAGGATGGAAACCTCACAGAGGGTTTTCTCTGTTCAAAATGCACGAAATCAAGAGAATTCAAAAATGTGTACTGGTGGTCTACTGTGGGGCATATGTTACCATGAAACCAGAAGATAAAGAGAAAAGTAAAGCATGGTCCTGTCTAGAAGGAGCTCTGAGTAGGCAAGAAAAGGCAGTCACTCAAATAGCCATAAGATAAAATGGGGCACTTGCCTTAGGAATGAAACACAGCAATGTGTACGCACGATTCTTGGCCAATAAAAAGTTGAATATAGATGTGATATGCTGGCCAAATTGTTACCCTTCGAGACATGTCAGAACTGTCCAAAGAAAGGTCAACTGAGTGCATGACTGATAATGGTGACACACAGCAAAAGGCAAATTAACGAGCACTGTTTCTCCCAACAGAGTACCAGAATACCCTTGGAGACTCTGAGACTGTCTAGCAGTAAGACAGAGCTTAGATGTTCTTGAAATCTCTGCTAGCATATAGTCTCTACTGAGGTTTCCCTTTGGTGTTGATCTGGTTCAACTGAAGAAGGGAGAACATGTAGAAGGGTTCTATCACTATTACAGGAGTTAGATAACGAGAGTTAAGAACTATACAGTTAAGAACACTCCTTCAGAATCTCCCTGAACGGATCAGCACTCTTTGATGTGCAAGATTTCCCACAGAGTCTTGCCTATCAGGAACTCATAAGTGTGAACCCAAAGGAGTCTGTGTCCTCTGAGTTTATTCCCCAAGCAGTCAAACTTCGAGAGCATGTTCCATTGTTCAGGAATATAATATAATAAAGCCCTCACTGATTAGAGGCTTAAGTAAGCCTGAGGGTCCATTCTTCATACTGATCCTGTCTTATAAGTAGTGATGGACTTCACTAAAATCAAATCAAAAAGCAAAGAGGATCCCACATGTAGGAGATATTTTCCAGTTAAAGTTATGGTGGGACTAGGGTTACGGTTGGTAGGAAAGAGACAGAGAGAGTGCTGTTAATGTTTTTAGAAATGTCCCTCTTTTATCTCCACAGTCATGACTGTGTTTGAGCTTTGGTTGCTCTACATCTGAATGACTGCAATTGCTCTCAGCTGGCATCTCTGACTAGTCTCAACACCCTCAATCTACCCTGTACACTGTAGCCAGGTTAACTCTTACAACACCACTTTCATTAGTTTTGCTTGCCTCTCTAAAACATGTCAATTATTCCACAAACCCTTACTGAGTTCTAACTGTATGCTAGCTATTGTTCTCATCATCCACATAAAATAAATTTTGGGCCCCACCTGCCTTTCCAAATTCATGTCCTAATCTTCGCCAATATGGATCTTATTTCCAGCTTCATTACTTCCCGTACACATCAAATTTACTCCCATCACTTCTTTCAGGTGAAATTTTTTCCTTCATTCTCTCTACTTCCCTATTATCTGATATCATATGACTGCATTCTGTCTTCCCTTCTCTCCAAAAGACCCTTTTTCCTTCATCCTTCGAGGCCTAGATTTTACATCTTCAGCCACAGTTCTCCCTGTTATCAAGCCTTCCACATACCATTAGAAACCACCCTGATGTGAGTTCTTGCAGCACTCGCTGCCTTTCTGTACTGCTCATTTTGGTGCATAGTAACAGGCTAGTGATGTCCACCTAATTAGTTTTAGGATCTAATTACTAACCTCTGCAATAAGACTATACAAACTAGAAGCTCCTTGTAAGCAGGTATAATCTCTGATAATAGTAAAATTGTTAACTATTGTGAGAAATACTAATTAAGTTTAGCATCATACTTGTTTCTAAATTTAAACTGTACCACTTCTCTTCTTTAAAAAAGTTTTTCCTCTCCTTTTTATGAGTCTGTTCCAAAAAAAAAGTGACAATAAGAGGAACACAATAAATACAGCAAAATATAATGGTGAATGGTGTTTACCAGCTGCAGCAATGTTGTATTTTGCTCTTAGTTTCGCTCCCTTTTATATGTGATATTTACTATTAGATGTACTCTACACTATGCCAACATTGCCCAATTAATTTTTACATTAATTAAGTTTTGGATGTTGTTAGTATCAGCCTAGGGGTAGAGCAGGTATAAGGCAACTGAGACCAGGTTCAAGATATCAGATCTCTGATATTTATCAAGGGACTAAGATAAGGACCATTGTGGAGGCATAACAAATGGTACAACACTTGGTCTGCCAAAGTGGTTGAATGCTTTTTCTTACAGATAGGGCTTGATATCAGCTTTCACTTACTTACTGTTGATGTAAGCATATTTTCCTCAAAATATAATGAAGATAGAAAAGGGTGTGTGAATAACATGATATGAAGATCAAAATCAAGGTTAGAACTAAGGGCATCAGATTAAAATACAGATGGGTAACAATCACTTGTAGGATTAAAGTTCAAATTTCAAATGGGAAGAAGCTATAGACAGAGGCATAAAGAACACAGTTCTAAGGATAGTGACCAAGGTTCCACGAAGGAAAAGATGAGGCAGATAGGAGGGTAGGCCTACTATGGTAACTGGATATCAGTATTGAGAGTTTTAAATCAGGCAAGAGGAGAAAACTAGCAGAATCTGGATTGGAAGACAGAATAATAATTAGGGTTAGTGAATGCAGTAGCCTAGGTAAACAATGAGGTTTTACATTTACAACAACAGGCAGCCAGCACTAGGATCTAAGTGAAGAGGGTGAAAATAGAACATTCATTCACTGCACATTTATTTGTTGAGCTGCAACTATGATGGTGAACCCATCAATAGACTGGGACTAGATCATGCTAAACAGAATTTATGATTTAGGAAGGACTTAAGTGACGAGATGAGAACAACTAGAGTGAGTAATAAGAGTGAGGACCAGCCACTGAGTAATTCTGCATCAAGTACTTGAAACCAGTGAGAAGGCTAAACTTGGTATCAGGTCCACCTCATCCAAAGCATAGAGTCCTTATATGCCCTCTGCTTAGGAAGACATTGCAATTAACATATAGGTGAGGCTTAAGCCCACAGCTGAGGTAAGTAAGCACTGTTAGGTGGATGGGGTGTTTGCATGTATATTTGCGTGTGTGTGTGTGTGTGTGTATGTGTGTGTGTGTGTATGCACACACATGTGTAGGCATTTTCCTAACAGGTATTAACCAAGACTCTATAGTATAGGAATAAGTGATGAAAAGGAGGATGGAAATGGTGATTATAATAGCAGCTAATGTTTATTGGGCGCTAACTGTGTACCAGGTATTGGTTTAAATATTTTACACTTATTAGATCGTTTACTCTGCACAGTAACTGTATAATGAAGGTATCATCATCCCCATTTTATATATAAGACACTAAGGCACAAGAATAGCTTTCCTAGGATCACAGAACTAGTAAGTGGCAGAACCCAGAGAGTCTGCCCTCTTAATCACTCTGCTATGCTGCCTAAACCCAGGAGAACAATAGGAGAATTGTACTTCCTCATAACAGAGTACTTATCTATGTCTACATAATATCTCTTTTTTTTTTTTAACTCCCATGTATATAAATGATTTGAGGATACTCTTACTAGAGCAGTAGCACTTCTCAGAAATGTGACCATGGCATATTACGTCGTTCAGGAATATAATGAAAACATCTTGGTAACAGATGAGAGAGATTCAGCTCTTACAGACTTTAATTTTTAATTATACTATTTAAGCAATAAAGAAATATTGTGATGAAGCAGTAGAACAATAGTCAGGCTATCATGGAAAGTAAAAATTTTAGTCTTGGCCACTAATTGTGGGTCCATCTATCTATCTACCTCTCCCTCTTCCCTTCCTCTACAGGGTGATATAAGGGTTAATAACATCACTGAAAACACATTTACCTTATGGGGAGTCATAAGTTCTATTACTATTGTGGTTTTCTGAACCATGATAATCCTGCCGGGATTTCGTATTTAAGACAGTATGTAGATAGATGACTCCCAAGCTCAGGAAAGAGGGTGACCAAATAAAATATCAGCCATAATGACTGAATAAATTTAAACTCCAGTGTCTAATTTTGTAGTGGCCTCTCTGGACAAAGTTGGTAGTTAATGTAGGGGCACAAACGTTTTCATTAAAACTGAAGAGAAATATACATAGCTTTGAATCTTTCCTTGCTGGTCGCCTGGAGTCAATTCCAAAGCATCATCTAATAAACACAATTTGACAATTTGCAATTTTATTTAAATTTATTTTCTTTAGAATTTAAACACTGAAGTCAGCTATTACGGCTTCCAATTTTCAGCTTGACCTTATCCCAGGACAGAATGGACCCTTTAGACATCTAGGGAATTACTTTTGTGGGGCATTGTATACTCTGTACCTTACTGGATACTACTCTAAGACTATCCAGACCTGGTATTTTCATAAGTGAGCATGGGTCAAGACAAAGAGAGGAAAGAAGGGGCAGACACTTATAAGCTGTAAGCTCTGAAGGACACATAAATTTAAAGGTCCCTACTTTTCTAGCCTCAGCATGCTGAGAGATTCTGACCTTCAGCAGAATACAGAATGTCTTCAAGCAGAACAAGAACACCTATATTCTGAACTCATTTGGGGGCTTTCTGGCCCCTTTTAACATTTGACCTTCAATGAATAATATAACTGCTCCTAGCCCTTAAGCTATACCAGCTGCAAAGGTGACAGATACCTGTCATATTTTAGGACAGCTCATCACCTCAGCCCCTGGAGTGATTGAGTATTTATAGACACAAAGATAGAAACGTAAGACACATACGTATAGGCAGGAGTTCCTCGGAGGTGGCGAGTAGGACTAGGCAGTAATTTTAGCTTGAGGTTCCAATGACTTAAATAGCCACTTGAGCTCCGCTCTTGCCGTTTACGATGTCAATAGCAGCCCTAAATGAAATTACAGCCTTCTGATACGCAGCAGGACATCCTTTCTTGGCCGTGCAACGTACACGGCCAGGAGAAATTGCTCTGTATATGGAGTTTCACTAAAGCAGAATTTATCATAAGGCTGCTCTGCTAAAATATCATTATGCTGTTATTCACTGGATAACACATCTAATGACTCGGGGTGCACTTGATAGCCATGTTTCAGTGAACACAGACGCACGCCCTGATGTGAACTGGGCACTCTAGTGCTTCAAAGCGCTATCGATTTCAATTCTACCATAATTTACACCTGGCTTGTTTTGCCAATAGCTTGAACCCATGCTAACACTGGAACATACACATACAAGTATTAGAGAAATCAGAAATGAACTGTATGGCAAAATGCACGCAGCAAACTTTCCAGGAATCTGCCTTTATAATCTCCCTTAATGCTAATTAAACATTCTGTACTACTTTCTCTGTTATGCTTGGGCATTTCCTCTGCTAGCACTGTCCATGGTTGGTGGTAATAGTAACCTCATATTTTTACAAACTCTGGGTGCTTCTACAGCAGGATCTGGGTGCTAGTCATCTTGGTTCCTCCACCATCTAGCACGATGGCTGGCACTTAATAGTTGCTCATAATAATCTCTAAGGCTCCTCTTCTTCTCTCTGTTTCATAAACGTGGTTTACTCCAAGGATCCTCAAGAAAATGTATTGACAGAATTTAAACTGCTAACTCCATAATTTTAACTATTACCCTGAAACTGATGATTCGGATGATTGCCAGACTTTTCTCTATCCCTGACCTATCTCCAGCTTTCCTGACTAAATCCAACAGACTACCAGGCATCAGTCTGGATGCTTCCCCAACATCTCAAAACTAACACATTCAAAAGCAAATTTATCATCTTCTCCCAGCCTACAAAACCCATTCCTCCCCCTCATAGCTTTCCTTGCTTAGTTGTATACGGCAGAAACTTGGGAGCAATCCAAAATTCCTCCCTCTCTGGATGCCCAGCCCAAAGGTTATTAAATTGTGTCCATCCTACCTCTTGTCTCTCGAACGCGTCTCTTCCTCTCTATTCCCATTGTTATTGTCCTAGTTCAGGGCTTCATTGTGTTCTGTCTGAACAATTTTAGTTGCCTCCTAACTCATTTTTCTGTCTCTATTCTCCCATTCCTCCAATCTATCCTCCACGCTGCTGCCAGAGTGATCTTCTATAACACACTTTGATCATTAACCTTCTCTACTTAAAACCTTTCAATGGCTCCCCAAATGCCCCAAGATGAAGTTAAAACATTTTTGCATGGCAATCAAGGCCCAACATGATTATTCCCTGCCTACATCTATAGCATCTTTTCTCCACACGTCTCTACTAAACATTAGTGATACTGGTCCCCAACCCTGCTATGCTATTTCCTATTTAAGTGTTTTTCGCCCTGCTGGTCCTCTTACTGAATGTTCTTCTTCCCTCTGACCATCTGGGAAAGTCCTTCAAGGCCCAGAAGGGATTTATTAGCTCTTTTATGAAGCTTTTCCTGACCCTCTAGCGCAAGGTACATTCGGGTAAACATTCACTACTTTGTGCCTCCGAGGTTCCTTGAGCATCCTTCAGTTACAATACTTAGCATATGGCATTATCCCAACTCGTTTCCCTATCTGTCTCTGCACCAATGAGCAACCTGAGGTCATGTCTTTTCATGTTTGTATTGTCAGTGACAAAGCCAAAAGCTTCTCAACAGCATATAAAGAGCTATGTACTCAGGCCACTACTGCCTCCCCCGCCACATCTACCATCCCGCTGCTTGCCCACTCTGATCCTGCTATACAGACTTGTAACACTCGAACTTGCCTGATATGTTCCTGTCCAGGGCCTTTGTACTCAGTAGCTCCAGGCCAGAAATGCCTTTGCCTAGATATCCACAAAACTTGCTTCTTCTCCTTTCTCAAATGTTGTCCCGTTAGTGAGGCATTCCGTTTCCATCCACCTTACCCCTGACATACACTCTCTCTCTCTCTCTCAGTCTCTCTTTCTTATTTCACTTTTCTCCCATAGCACTTATCACTAGCTAATATACTATATATTTTACATATGTACCTGTTTGTCGTCTTTCTCCCCTGCCTGAAAAGTATTTTGAGAATATAGACTTCCGTTTGTTTTGTTTACTGTAGAATCCTCAGCCCTCAGAAAAGTGCCAGGTGCATAGTATGTGCTCCTTAATAAATATTTGTTAATAAATGAACCAATCTTTAGCTTCTAGAAAAATACCTGACACAGAATATGGTTCAAAAATGTTTCTTGCATTAATAAATAAATGAGTGAACGAACGAATGAATGTTAAATCCATGTTTAATGAATGTAATGAAGAGACAGACTTTGTAATTTGATCCTCATAACAATGCTGGTAAATAAGTCAAATGGGTACTGTTATCCTCACTAGACAAATGAAATAGATGGGTAAGGATAGGAGCCTAAGTTAAGGCAATGCGAGTAGTTTGTTTGCTACTCTTTTCAACTCACTGTTAAAAGGAAGAGACTTTTTTTGCACTCTGTTCGTGATGTACGTCTAACATTTATTACACTATTTTGGTTCCTTTTGACTAGGAAGGCAATTAACAGGAGATGCAAGGTGCTAACACTTTTTATTACAATTTGTGTCTTTCCTTATTAGGTGCTTTTCATAAAAACAGATCCTTTTCTTTCATTTTCAAAAGTGGATTAGGCACTCATACAATTTTGCCCCTCAGAGTAGTTTGTACATGACTACCCAGGAGGACATTATGCTACAAATCCTGCCAGAGTGAACTGAAAGGTGCGTGTGGCATTTGCAGCTCGAGAATGAACAGCTTGCTTGGTGCCAAGCTTGTGTTAATGGAGATGTCCTCTACGTGTTAACACCCAAAGGAGAACATATTCAACAACAAAACATTTCAGTTTTTGGCATGTCTATGGGAGTTAACTTTCCATTGTTCAAGGGTTAATTATCCATTATGTGAATCACGCCTTTTTCTCCCTCTGGCTGCTTACATCTAGGGATTCAGTTTACTAGAGGATAAATAGGAAAAATAAAAAGAGATAGAAATAAAACTAGTACATTTCATTTATACATATTAGAAGCTCTAGAAAAGAATTCAGTGTAGGAGACAGAACTAGATGTAGCCTGAGGATCGCTCAGTTGATTGACCACTGATAACAGATGTACTTAAATTTCATAAAATATTTTGGCTTCTTTTAATTATTGTTTATTAGGGTCAGCTTGTAGTATATTGTTAGTCTAGGGATGTTATTCATGTCAACAGGGTACCATTTAGGTTGCTGGAATGGGCCCCTCACCTCCGATGTGCCCAGAGCACCAAATGTGCCTTAGTGTGCTGCAGCTTACTAACTGAAGAAGCACCAACAGATCCCACCAATTTCTTTACTCATTCATGAGAAGCTATTGCACTTGGCTATTTTCAGTGATTATTTGCCTAAAACCGGGCATTTAATTAGTGCTTGTTAACATAATGGAAATGATTTGGCTGCCTGTCCTCTTGCCCCTCTCTTTATGGTGCTGTCTGCTCAACCCCTCTCCTGTCTAGTTCACGGGCATTCATAGCTAGTCTTCATGGCTTTCCATGTCTGACGTCAGCCTGAGCTCCTTAGATGTTGAATTTGAGGAAAGGAAGAGCCACTGACTGACTGTAAACAAGTATTGACAAGCTGGAGGAGCCTTTGGTCAATGTGACACATTATAGGCGAGTCTGGTACTTTCAGACTGTAGGAGCAGACCAACCTGGGTATTTGGCACCCTCACAAGTTCTGGAAAATGAATGGAATTACTGCAAGTTCAAGACTCCATGTCCCATCAGAAATCACCTGGGCATTGTGGAGTTTAGAAAAGCTATGCTGGCAAATGACTGGAGTGGCTGTCAACTAGTTGGAAGGTCTAATATGGGAGTTTAAGGGATTCAGATATAGAAGAACCTGTTGATTTGTTTTCTGGACGTATTTCTTCCTCATGGTAAGCAATATGTACTCAGTGTCAATGCACTGCCATATAGGTAACATCCATCCATCCATCCATCCATCCATTCATCACCTATTAATTGATCCTCCATTCAGATTAAGGCAATTTGACATTGGTTGGAAGGGAGATAAATAAACAAAATGTAGTGCCTGCCCTCTAACCACTGGTAGTTTCATATATGTAAAGAAACCTCAGTTCAAAGCAATACATGATAAGTGTCAAGTGAAAACTACAGATTTTTTAAATGCAATTAATGTCAGAAGGGGAAATTCACTTTTAATCTGGGTTATTACAGAAAGCTTCAAAGAAAAAAGTGTGACTTCACAAGGATATGTTTTGGCTGCATATCTTGAAAAGATATTTGGGAAATTATAGTTGCTGATGCTGATATGTAAATACAGCATCAAAGTATTTAATGCACAACTAAGTAGCCGAGAAACTAGAATAAACTGGGTCATTTGTATATAAACTCATTCTTACAAAATAAAGTGAATCATTAAATATATTCTCAATTTTCAGATAATTAAAAGCAATTTAATTTCTTTCTACTTAATTTTAAACTACTTTATACATATGGCAATTAATATTATGAAGTTGTACACAAATAGAATTTAGGCTTATAATCTAACATGTATGTTTGATGAAGGATAATTACCAATCTTATCAGCTAACCAAATCTTATCTTTTGCAGATACTGTTCATAAATATTTGTGTAAAATTTCTGTGTTGTCAATGTGATAAAATGTCAACTACATGTCACTTACGGTCAATTTGCAAAACACGATACAACAAATCAATGCCTTCTTTCTAACGTTTAAAGATACGAGTCTTTTAAAAGGAATCACATAAATATCAAAATGCATTTCTATATAAATAAGAAAGAATAATTTCTTATTGGGGCAATAATAATTCTGTTATTTAGCAATGTCATTTTTGTCTATTTGTGACTGCCTAATTAAATGAATATAACACACGGGAAGTGCTTACAGTGGAAATGCACAGGCAAGAAAATATACATTTTATAATATGCATCCTCTGAAATGAAATTAAAATTTTGGGGATCAGCACTGGAAAATTGAATTATTGATAGTACACAATGAAGGTTTGTAACATAGGTTTTGAAAAGATCAGGTAACCATTTACACCATTTAAACGGAAAGAAATACATCATCTTGCCTTTCTATCAAAGGTGTACTGATCAAATTCTGATTTAAATACTCTGACTTAGCCATAGAATTCTTTCTTCCACAGCCATGTGGAACTACAGATCTTGGCAACAATAAGGAAAATTTCTCTGTCAGGTTATATTTTTAAAATGTCATCTCTTGGGATATACTCAGATATTTGTGTTTCCCTATTTTCTGCTTAAAGATGCTCATAAAAATTCACGTACGGGCATACAGGATTTCAATAATAAAATATTTTCTAAGTGTTAGATGTCCAGCTTGCCTCTGCAGTCCTAATAGACATCACCCCTACCAGAGATTAACAGACAATTCTCCCAGGAATCTGTGCAGCCTGAATGTTAACTGAGGAAGGCACAACTTCACATAGGTCTTGGTGGCAATGGAGTAAAAGCTAGTTACATTTTTTACATCGCACTTTTAAGAAATTTTAACACTATTTTCCCTTCCAGCTCCTTTCTTTAGAGAAAAAGAGAACTAATAGAAAATCCCCAAGAAACATGATACATGCAAGTAGTATGGTCATATCTAATATGGCCTAACTGAAATAGACAAGTTTCCATTATATACCATTAAACTTTCAGCATACTGATCCTAATAAAACTCTGGGACTGCTTCATATCACAATGACAGCTCAGGAATCTGATGTGCCTCACAAACTACAAGAATTGTGAAAGAAAGCCGACTCTTTGTTCCAGGGGTCACTGACAGACCCTGACGAGGCTGTAGCAGGGGTCAGTCTCTGTAGGGACCATAATAACATATAAGCATGCATGAGTTCTATGGTTAAGAATGTGGATCTCCCGGAGTAGCAAACAAAATTCCAAAGCTAAGTATCAATGTAATATGCTGGATGGCTGTACCAGCTTGGATAAGAATACACACAACAGGCACACACAATACACATCTGGTTAAATGTAAAATCAGCTATTCCTAAAGCATTTTTAACTTTTAGGAGGAATCTACTGGCAATGTGTTAATAGCAAGGAAAACTAAAACAATAAAATAGCATCTCTTTCCAAATATTTAAGAACATCGAGTAAGTGCCCCTTAGGCTGGGTTGTGGTTCTTGGAAGTTTTAGCCTATGAGAACCATATTGGGGACATCAAAGACTCCTCCCTCTCTCCAAAGAGCAATTCACTTCAGATGCTGCCACACAGTCAAATGCTTTTATGGCCACCATGTTTTTTTGTTTTTTGTTTTTTCCACTCAATATTTTGGAACATGCTGGATTCTTGAAATTGGAAAGAAGACAAGAAAACACAGTAAAATCAAATACCTCTGAAAGAGCAACTAAGTAGGGACCTGATGGTAAAAGACAAATACACATTCCAACTGAAACTCCACTTCCAGAGAGAGTGTGAATTATTAACAAGGACATGGAAGGCACGCATTGGCACCAAAAGCTGGTCTGTTGACTCCTCTGCTAGTCTCATATCAGACAGCAAGCAACCACCCCCATTCATTCCTTTGACAACTTCCCAGAGCACACTCAATCAGAGTCTCTTATATTGAGGACAATACTATATTTGGGTTTAATACCATGAGGACAGTCATCTAGTTTTCCTATGTCACGATGATAAATTTCCTTGGAACCAAATAAGGATTCTCCTTGCATTCTTCTGTTCGATATCATGAATGCAGAAGAATAAAGATGAGGGTATGACAAACAATATTTTCTAAAGGTCTGGTGGGGGGAGTTACCCTAACATTTAAAAACAGCCAGTTTTTAGCAAAGTGATCTTTAGAAGAACAGAATCAACAATATTCTTTTGCTATGCATCCACTTTTCTTCCTTGCTTAGCTGGGTACGTTACATATTCTGAGCATAATGTAAATGTGCAGAAGAGAGACGCATGAAAAGTTGGTAGAGAGAAACTCCAAACAAACCATGAATCCCACTTTCACTTCCCCCTCCTATCACCCCAACTACTACCTCCCAGCCGCACTCACTCACCTATCTTCCTCCTCCCACAAGCATGTTTGCTAGGCATGTCAAGGCTGACATCCATCAGTGGCAGCATGAAACCTATGCCTGCAGGCTCCTCCTGAGCACAGACTCAAGGCTCAGCCATTGTCCATAGAGTGCTCTCAGCTGTGCATAGTAAAATCGGGCCGTTGGATTGTTTGGTAGCTTTTTAAAAAAATTGCATGGTTTTCCTTTTTAAAAACACTCGTTATTTCCTGACTGCCTCAGAGACACCAAGAATAGAATCCTTGACACATCAAATTCTGGAACCTCACCACTCACCAGGACTGTGGTTCCTGATCCAAAGAGTATCGACTGAGAATCAGCACAGTCTCTTGAGAATGTCCAGGCCTGGCTGCTAAGCTCCCTGCTCTGATTAGTTTGTGGAGTTCACAGTGTTCCAGAGTGCTGAAGCACAGAAATTAGGGAGGGGAGGTGGAAGGAAAATCACTGGAGCCTCTTACGATCTAACTTCCACTAACTGAGAGGAAATGTCTTATAAATAAACAACAGCAAGAGAAACAAAAAAAAAAAAACCATCCCATCCTGCCAGAGGAATGTACATGATTGTCTCCCGACGGAAAACTTTATACCACACCAGAATGCAGCCATGTCTCCTGAAACTACCTCCCTCAAAACAGAAAGAAAAAGAGAATCAGAAAGAAAAAGAGAACAAAAAAAGATTTTTTTTCATCTTCTTGAATTCTGTTGGGAAGTTCATGTCAGTTCCCAATAGACAAACTAAACTAAGCAGTTTCAGCAGTGTCATTGTTCTAGGATTTCTTGTGGAGCCTGCTTATTAGCAAAATTTCATTTCTGCCCAGATCACTGCTGTGCCATCCGGACATTTTCAGAAGGGAAGTTCAGGGAAGGGGTGGGGGAGGGTGCGATGGTGGAGGAGAGGAAGAAGAGAGGACAAAGGAACATTCCTGATGAACCGGAATGCCCTAGACACGGCCATGAAAGAGCCAGCCCCCGCCCGCCACCCCACTACTGCTTGTTGAGGACTTGGTGATGCAGTGTGTTTAATCTACTTACTCTTTCTGCTCGGGAGGCTGAGGTTCCTACATTTCCAGCTCATGCTGGACTGTACCGTAAGCAACAAGTGAAATGAGTTCAGTGATCTCATTCTAGTCCTTCGACTCCTGTCCACATCGCTAAGCGACTGCACAGCTTGGCACAGGCCAGGATGAGTCAGCAGTCTCTGGTCATGAGAGGCCAGGCCTGGAATAGCAGGGGGGTGGGGGGGGGTTAGGTCAGGAGCAAAATGAAGCAGAAAGGCAGTCTAGATGGCAGGGCTCAGCTCTGCAATTCACGGAGATACTGCAGGTCAAAATGAAAGAGCCTCATCAGCTCTGGGGAGGAGATTGTAGGATTGTACAAAAAGGAGCAGCAAGGGAAAAACTTAGAACAGCTGCCTACCAAACATAGCAAGAACAAATTAGAGTACCACAGACAGAAAAAGAGGGCACCGGTAGAGCCCTGGAGGAGAAAAGATGCTCATTAAGATCTCTGGAATACCTTTTTTTCCATGTGCTCCTGAATTTCATTTAAGAAACAGTGGTTACCTATATACTATCCTGGTATTTTGGCATTGCTTTCCCAATTTGGTAAGCAGCAAAACAAACAAATAAAAGCACTGCAGTAAAATAACAAGAGGGAGGCTCATGTTCCATAAAAGAATGTAATTATAAGTAAAAGCCTAATATCTCAAAGACGTGCATTTGGGTCAATAGTGTCCTTGTATAGCCTGAAATATCTGGTCACAAAATGGTTAAAGAGAAGCACTCCTTATATTAAGCTTGGATGGCAGTAGAGAAGAGCTAAGAGAAAAGAGAGACATAAGTTCAATGATGAAACACAAGGGAAATATGAGATTGTGTCTATATTTCTACTCAATGGGGTCAGCACAGACCTCCATAAGCAAGTGACACTTCTCGTCAACAGGACTTTCAAACACCTCTTTCTGTGCAGTAGTACTGTCATACAGCAAGAGGAGAGGGAAAATAAAACAGCCAAAGGAAAAAATCAGGTTCAACATGAAAAATAAATCAGTAACAGACGTTTTGTTTTGGAGGAGGGAAATCGCCTGAATGAGTCAATGGATAAAGAAGAGTGCATGAAACACACTTAGAGGAACCATTTCTAGGTAAGGAAACAGAGGTGGGGACAGAACTACCCGCAAACAGTGGTGATGGCCCCAAAATAAGGAAGAAAGCAACTTCAGGTCAGATGGGGTGCAGCAAGAACTGAAAGGAAAAGAGAATACCACCAACAGAGCAGGGAAACACTAGTAAAAGATGCCTTAACAGTGCTTTGAACAGGACTCATAAGGACCCACCATATATTCCTAATCGTTATCCCTTAAAGATGTACAGAAGTGTAAGATGTGTAAAAAAATGTAGAGTAAATGTTATTTAGTTTTCATTCCAGAGATCACCAAATCATCTCAAAGCGTCTTTGATAAATGCTTAACTTTGAGCAAATGAGCGCTCTAGCCTCAGTTTTCTTTTCTTTGAAATGGAGTATTATCACTTTGAATTATTATAAGGACAGAATCAATGTTTGTCAGTCCTACCACAGTAGTATCTATCACAGGTTGAACACTCAATAAAGTGTTATTGTTTGTATTTGATTATCATATCATCTTCATAACGGCCCAGGGAAAGAATCATTTCCACTGTCATTGCACTGGATTGAGTGGAACCAATGCGAAGACTCTAGTAAAATCAGATGAGTAACATTCCTCAGAGAACGCTGCTTTAAAAAGCTTGTTTCTCTCTGGATATGTTAAGCATTATGCTTGAACACAGAGGATGTTAAAAATCTATTATGTTAAATTCTTGATTTGGGGTATCTATATTGTCAAAGCAGCTTGGAGCTTAATAGCATTCAGTAACTAGAGACCTAAAAAAGAAAAAGAGGGATTTTTAGAAGCTTCTCCAAAAGCAACAGGATAAAAGTGCTATCGGCCTTGACCGCATGATGAGGGTTTTTTACCAAAGGGAAAACTTAGTCCAGTTGATCATCCTAGCCTAATTGATTAATTGTAGGTCTGACCATCTGGCTGATGAATGCTGACACCCAGCAGTGATTACTGTGTAACACAAATCCGGATGTGCTCTCCCCGATGCCTCCCACAATAATGGCAACGCTGAACTTAAGGTTAGTTTATTCAGGCCTCTTGGCTCAATCTCTTCATGGAACAGTGGTTGTGGCAGGGAATATTTTACTAGACCTGGTCAAGCATTATCTTCTCTTATTTCAGTTACCCATTCCTTTCCAACTCCACGCCTACCCGCTCCTGAGCCCTCTCTTGTATATAATCACTTTTCATGCAAAGCATTCCATCTGTAGTTTTCATCATACTGTCTGATTCTCTCATTTCCGGTTGCTCTATTCTGAAAAATATTCGACTGGTTTAAAAGGCCCATACTGATATTTCACAGAATAGCATCTGTGAAACAGAATCCTATTGAAACATTTTTATTGTATCTTCTTTGCTACTGGTTTACTTCAAATTATCCTGTGCTTCCAAATAAAGAAAATTATTTCATCTAACTCATGAACCTGATTATAAGGCCACATATGGTTCAAGTTCCCCATGAGGTTAATAGAATACAAGGGTTCACAGAAGATAAGTTTTGCATCTTAAACCTACATCTGATCCTTAGTTAGGGTGTCCCTAGGAGAAAATTCTTCCTGCAAGGACTCTGGAGTACATTTCAGAGCTAGAGAAAAAAGTCAGGCTCACATAAATAACAGGAATCAATAGCAACGCCACCCAGAAACCAATCAAGATAACCTGTACATGGGCGAATTCGCTAAGCAACTCATATCTGAATGCATAAATATAAACCCTGGGGAATTACAACCAAATTATTTTATTATTTTTTGTGGGAAGGCACAGGGGAGTAAACAAACATAAAATGTCTTGCAGAAAGTTGGTCAGAGTCACAAGGAAGGAGAATCATCTATTCTCCTCTCTTTTTCTCAGACTGATTTCCATCTCAGAATTCATCATTTTTCTTGCTCCCCACAGATGCTGAATTCTTCTATGTTCCGGGCTGGGTTAGTGTTAATTTTCAGTAGAGGATGGCAGTAGCATGCTGAACTACAGAGTTCCAGACTGGGAGTTGGGAAATGTTTTTGGCCTGACTGTCAGTAAACAACTATGTGTCTAGGGCAAGTCAAGTCCCTTAACTCCCCATGTCTCAGTGTCTTCATTGAAAAATGATAGGGTTGGACTGCACGAACTCCATAGTCTCTGCCAACACTAAGATTCTATGGTTCTATAGCTCATTTCCTTTTTCTCTCTGGCACCAATTGCTCAACAACTCTGCTTATAGTCATTTTTCTGCTCTCAGTTACTGATGGAAAAATATCGCCTTCATTTACTACCCTGTATTTGGTGTTTGTAACCTTTCTCTCTTTTTTTGATGCTAGATATTTTGAGTCATAAACATGAACATATCCAGATAGATGCTTTAAATTTGAAAGCATTTAAGGAGAATAGCTTTCCCATGTAGAAGCATTTAGTGCAGCTCGGCATGGAGGAAGCCAGGCATCCAAAAGTGGAGCAAAGGGGCCAATTCACAAATGAGAGGAAGCCTTTCATAATAAGAGTCTCCAGACTCTTCAATTTAGATAAAGCTACCAAGTTCCAACTACTTTTCCAATCAATCCCAGACACCCTCACAGACACTTAGGACTACAAATTTGAGGACCAGCACTGGCAGTGATGCAGTTCTTATTTCACCTCCACCATGTATTGCCAAGTAGGATTTAGGATGGCATAGTAATAAGAGCCAAGAGGACAATCTGTCATTTATTTTCCTCCAAACTTTGAAATTTCCCATTTGGGCCCTGTTTCCCAGTTTTAATTTGGTAACTGCCATTTTTCAGCATTTCTTTTAACAGGTTACTAATAATTTCTGATACAGGATCTCATATTTCATTTTGTGCTGCTAGAACTGCTGTTAATATTTCATCTGCCTTCAGTTCAGCTCTGAATAAAGGCTGCTGGGTTTTTGATACACAGTTAACACCTTGGTTCTGGGGATTTGATCACAGTGTTCACCCAGTTTGTCCACATCTTGTTAGGTAAGAGTAATAGGTTGTCTCAGAAATATCTCAGTGTGTGCTACACGTTCTAGGGATACAATACAGTTTCTTTATCTGGATCTTTGATGAAAACAACACAAACAAGTGTTCTGTGTTTGTTCTCCCAGGTAGCTGGCTATTCACTTCAGTATGAGTGTTCTGGAAGCAGAGAGCAATGATCTAGAGCCAGGGCTCAAAGGCAGATATAAGTTCAAATTCTGGCTCTGAAATGTAGTATATATACCATGTTAAGCCAGTTCCTTAACCTTCCCAAACCTCTATTTTCCTATTTGTAAAATAGGGATAATAACCTCTATTGCTATGAGTTCTCAAAAAATGATGGGTATCATTATTTCCCTAGCATTAATAATCTACATATTCACATTATAGTGTTATTATTTTGCCACAGCTTTTGGGTCCAGACTTTCGTTGTTTGCCTTATTATAGTTTACATTTTAAAAAACTCTCAGTGAAATTCAGTAAAATATTTTAAAATTGGGTCCTTAAAACCATATATACAGTTAAAAATAGTATATAGCATCATATTCTTATGTCACTTTTCAATCTAGCATCAAATTCTCAAAGCTCTTTGTTCACCTAACAGCCAGGCAGGCCTGGATAAAGCATATCATTCTAATGCTAATCCATTCCATAAAGAGATGATTGACTTCCCCTACTCCCAAACAATACAGATTATTCCAATATTTCTTGGTCATGTATCAGTCAGGGTCCAACAAGAGAGGGAACCACACAGCAACTGAATAGGAAAAGTTGAATATAAAGAATTATTAACTATAACAAGGGATTGGAGTAATGAGAGAGTAATTAATAAGAAGAGAACTGTAAATTACACAAGAATAAGCAAACATAAGGAGCAACCACAACTTCTAGGGCTGACAGAGAACGCCCAGGGAAGAGTCCCTTATGCCTCTGGTCCTTGTTGGACGAGGCACAGCCAGTGAGTGAATGAATGGCAGAGAAGCTGCTGGAGAGCTGCGTCAGGAAAACCTCCTGGAAATCTATACTCTAGGGTTCCAGGGAAGCTGTTCACGGGGAGGCTGTCTCACTTGAGGCACACTGCTACGTAAACCACCCAATGTGGGCATGTGCGCACGTGTGTGCAGGTGTGCAGTGTGGGTGCTGGGGATAGCTGTCAGCTGCTGGGCACTGGAGAGGTGACCTGTGCTTCAGCTGCTGGGTACCAGGGCAGCTGCGTGTGCTGCAGGAATCAGGCCTCGGAGAACCAGGCACACTGCAGGAGGCTGCCAAAAAATACGCAGGAGCCAGGAAGGGAAACCTCTTCCTCCTATAATGTCTGAATCCTCACTGACACGGTTATTCTCACACAGTTAGGAAAGGAAAAATATTTAAAGAACCCAGATACATTTTTGTAGGGCAGGAAAGGAAGGGTAAACTTGGATCTGAGAGGCAGTACATTGATAACTGGTAGAGATATTTGCCTACATACTTTATGAAATAACTCACTTTGGAGGTTACGGGCCAGTGTTCTTCCTTACTACACTACTTACCAGACCTGCTGTTTACCTTTACTAATATGCTGTCTTTGCATAACTAAATAAATATTGTCAGAAGTAAGGAAAATAATATTATATTAAATAAGTGGCAACACTAGTATTTGTACAATGCTGCCCACATGTTTTAATTGTTTATAATTAACAGATTAGGAAAAATGTAAAGAAATACTAAACTGTTGACTTAAATTTATGCATTAGTGATCCCGTCCAGAATTTCAACTAAGTGGGTAATCAGGAGAGTCATTACAAACAACCCACAGCTTCAAGAGTGGTAAAAATGACCTCAACTAATATTTTTCCTTTCTCTCTCATTTTCTTTTTATTGACTCTAGAACCCAAATTTGCTGTTCCCATGATTCATTTCTGGGGAGGCTGTTAACTATAGGTTGCTATTTTTCAGAAAAATATATCACATATTTAGCAGGAAATTTTTCCTATGATTCTTGTCCTATATTGTTCTACCTTCAATATTAAATTGAAAAGCATAAGTAAATGACCAGTTTAATACATTTCTCAAGGTATACAGTGATCATTCTCAGAAGTAATTTTACATATGGATGGGGAGGTATACTCAAGTACCTCCATCTGTTTTCACCCAATTGCTTAATTCCTTTAAGAAGAAGACAGAACCGTTTATTCTATAACTAGAGGTAGGGTTTAAAAACACACAAACACTTGACATTAGAAAGGGTTGTTGGTGATGAGAGGCTGAGAGCACACAAAGCACCCGTCTCACCCATTCATCTATTTATACTGATGCCTGGCTATTTCAGTACTATCTGTTCTCACTATTATGGGAAGTATCTACTTGTTTCCTTCAGTTGTGTTTTCTGAAAACCAGTGGTATTATCAAGCAAAACAAGCCCTGTTGGACTGTCTCACGATCACATTGTAGGCACTGCTGCCAGCTGCAGGCAGTTGTCTTTAGGATTTTCTTTTGTTTGTGCTGTGTGTGAAGACTGAGGATATACCTAATGACCCTGCATACATTTGATCCCCACCTCCCCAGCAAACACATACACACACCTCTCCCCTGCAATTCCAGAGTCCAAAAGGAGATGATGACAAAGGAAAATAGCAAGTCCATGTGAATCAGGAAGGCAAGTCCGTTTTATTTTAGTTTGCCCTTCTGTTCAGCTGGCTTTTCTGCTCTGACCCACTATACTTACCCTGTCGGCTGCTCTTACTAGCAACATGCCTTTTTAATCAGCCTTCCTGGGGTCTGCATTTGATTACAGCATTTGTGTTCTATTTTGATTCTTTTGTACTGTGCCCTGTGGTGTTAGCTTGAAAGGTGTTATTTATAAAATGAAATTCTATTGTATTGCCACTTGGATTCAAAGAGGACATATAATATTAATGCAGAATGTATTTAATAATATCTTGAATCTATTAAATCAATTTCTTCATGAGAACACAGAATGGGAGGGAGGCAAGGGGGTTGGTAAGCCAGGTTATAAGACTTAAGAATCACCTGAACTTTCCTTCACAAGCGTTCATGAAAGCTGGCATGAGAATCTTTCTCTTAACGTCAGGGTTTCCAGAAGGAGGAGACTACCTTTCCTCAGCCAGACCAGTGCAGTATGCACCTGTTTAAACATTCAGTCGTGAAGACCAAACATTTTCCTAGGCCTCAGATGCAAATTTTTTGACTAAGGAAACCATGAGACGAAACACGGATGTGACTTTTTTACTACCTAGGAAGATTTAGGTAAAGAAGGAAATATAATCACCTGTTTCCAAGGAGCTGCTTGTAGGGTTTGTAAAAAGAAGTCAATTCATTATGTCCCTAACTCCCTTCAAAAGCAGGCTAGGAAAATTCTAGTGATGCTAAGAACTGAGGCAGAGTTTCCAGGGTGGCATGTTTAGAATGACATTCTCACCTAGCAAAAGCATAGGTTTCTGTATGGCTGCTAGGCCTATAGTCAGATGTTAATGGATCAGATTGACGAAGGAGTCCCCAACTTTTCTTCACTTCTAATTGTAATGCAAACCGAAGGCTGGAACATTATATCACTATATCACAGCTTGCATGTCACATCTGTTGCTGTACACATTCCATTCTCTCACTATAACCCCCCCCCTTTTTTTTTCCTGGTGATACATCTGAAATCATCAATGGCTAAGCAGCTGTTTAGATAAAGAATCAGGAAGGATCAGGTGTGGAAGATAGTTTAGCAATCCAGCTCTGCAGAACTTGCTAAAAGAAACTGTCACTTACAAGGGAAGCTGGTTATGCAGTCCTGGAGTGAGGGTTCCTAGATTTTCACCTGTTCTCCCTCACTTGCTCATTTGTATAACTCCTGGAAATTTAGGGTCCAGTTTTCTAACCACTAAAATGTGAATAATTCTATTTACCCATTTCTACTTGCATTGGACTTCTTTAGGGATGAATGAGATAATGGTCTGGAATGCTCTAAATTCTCTGCAATGCAATTGCACAATATCATTAAAATGATAGTTCAGACCCCCTTTTCTTTGTTTCTCCAAATCCAGATATGAGAAACATGAACAAATGAATGAAGTTCCTCCCCTTTGGGAGTGAATCATATGCTGTCATTTGTAAGGGACCTTCCAAACATGAGGAGCTAGGATGTGTTGGGAAATATATAACTCAATCTTGAATGCATCCAGTAGTAAACTTCTTGCATGAAAAAAAATCACATTATTTATCTCTGTATCCATCTAGGTCCTACCATATTGATTTGCATTATGTAAGTACTTCATTAATATTTGTTTAATTGAACTAAAAAATGAGACCATGTAATTTCAGAGTTGAAAGTAGCTAGAGATCACGTAAGTCCAATTACCTTATTTTGCAGATGAGAAAACTGATGCCCAGGCAAATTAAATGACTTATCCAAGTGCAATATTAATAATGTTACAAGCCTTTGGAGGAGTTAAAGATCTGTCACTGGAAATATATAACTCAATCAATTAAAACAAAATAAATGTTCTTTTGTCAAAATAAAAAGTACTCTTCAGCTAAATAATCTGAAGTATTCTAATGTAACCAAGGAGGCTGAAGCCTAAAGCAATAAGTAAACTTCACTGAATGGCTATAGACCATAAGTGTGCTAGAAATGCCATTACTAAGGTTACACATTTTAATACTGTACCTATCCCCCACTCCACTGGCATATTTTTCAGGTAAAGTTAAGGTCGTGAAAACAAGATGTAATTGCAAGTTCTTGAAAATATGTGGGGTTCACAGAGGTGCAATTCAAAAATGAAATTACTTTTACTTATTATTTCAGTTTACTATTTAGCCATATTGTAGATGATAAGCCAAATTTAAATTCTAGGGTTCGGGAAACAAAATAGGACAAGACACTTTATCCTTTGTTAAATAGAAAGTGAGCAGGACTATGAGAAAGATAATTTCCCTTTAGTGGAAGTTACTCATGTGGTATTTGCAGAAACAAGTTTGTTTGACTCTGGCCTGAGTTGTCTGGTTAAATCAGTACCATAACAATAAAAGCCAGTCAAACTATCCTTTTGACCGACTTGATTTTTTTTGAACAGTATTAAATTTTTTTCTGTACTTAAATCAATCAAGATATTTAAATCCTTGATTAGAATGTAAACAATTTACAGTCAGGTATTTTAATGATCTCTGAAAAACTGCAGCAGAGGTGACTGGCATAGAACAGAAACTGAATAAAAGTAAAATGTCAATTACTGTAAAGTAGGAATCTAGGAATCTCCTATGGACTACTTCTCATTTTTCCAAAGCGCTTCTCACAGTGGAAAATCTTGAAGGTCACAGAGAATAGAACTTGGAGAAAAGGGGGACAAGTGACAGTAACAGACATGATGCTTCCAATAGTTGGAGGGCCTGTTGGAGACTATCATTTGTACATTACCACAACTTTACTCCAGAAACATAATCAGGTTTTCACAGATCAAGTTCAAATTATTAACTTGATATTTCAGCCTCTATTTCTTGCTCTACCTTGCTTAGGCATCCCAAGTTCCGGTACCACCCAACAAGTATTCTAGAGTGTAGCCAGACTATATTAGTGTCCCTTTATCTTGGTATTGCCAAGGGAGTCCTAAATTTTAAATTTTGTATTCTATTATCTCCATGATTTATTAAATCATGTCTGGACTTCTGGGTTGGACTATTATGCATTCATTTACTATGATTCAATAAGCATCTACTATGTGTGAGACACTAGAAAAATAAATAGGAATAAGCCTTACTTCCTGCCTTCAAATGCAGTGTCTACTTCCTCTATGTAGTGTATATGTTTCTGACTTGAAGCTTTTGTTCTTGTTAGCTGGAGTGTCCTATTGTCATTCTTTTATCAATCTAATTGCTTTAGTTATCTTGTAGTCCAGCTCATGTTCTATCACAGTCATAAATCATTTTCCAGTTTTTATAGTCCACATTAATATTCTTTCTTCTTCTTCTCCTTTTTTTTTTTTTTTTTTTTGACTAGTACAGCTGGAATAGATACTATTGCCTGCTCAGTATCCATTCCCCCAGTTCTTCCTACCTTCAGACTCCTATTTTGTTCAGAGTGGCAATGTGCTCGGTCCTGAACGATGAGTTATGATATTTCTAAGCCAATTATGACAAATCTGTTCCCTGATTTTCTTGCCTCCCTAGCAACCGAGGGTGGCCTTGGGACCCGGTTCTAGTCAATAAGATCTATGTGGCAATCTGCTTGAGAAGCTGGTTTCTGAGAAAGCTTTTTCTTTTCTGATAGAGGTAGAAAGTGATCCTTCTGCTTTTTTCTTTTTTCTTTGAATATGGACATTATACTTCCAGCTGCAGCAACTATTTTGTGACCATAAGGCAACAAGCACCAAAAAAAAAAAAAAAAGCAAAGAGAAACCCGGAGATGTTGGCCCTGACTTTATCACACACCAGCAGCTCTCCACCTCTGGACTTGAGAAGCACAAACCCCTATTTGTTTAAGCCATTCAAGTCAGAATTTCTGCTACCGAACACGTTTCTAACCAAGAAATAACTTTCATAAGTTGAATTATCCAAACTGTTCTTCCTAACTAGATGGTAAACATTGGTCACAGTCTTGGTATTTAATAAATATTCATTTGCTTCATATCTTGATTATATATACTAGACATTCAATAAATGTAATGAAATGCTCGCTCTGAAAACATGGGGGAAATCTGTATTAAGAAAAGAGGATTAAACCAGGTCAAAACAGAAAAATTTGAGTCTAAAAATAAGAAGTTCTATGACAACAATTTGTTACAACCTAGTTCAGTTATTAATACAACAAAAACAAACTTGTAAAAGTTTTCTAAAATTAATAGAAATATATTTTAAGTAAGAAATAAGACATTAGACTAAGCCCCAAAGGAATGGATGTTTTAAAGAAGAGATGATATAAATACGACTTCTATTAAATATAGAGAAGACAATGCAATGCAGTTCTGGCTCTGTTAAAACTAAGTGAGGAGCCAGCACTCATTACATATCACTAGCGACAAGACATTTTCTCTGTCCCTCAGGTAGGATGGCTGTGACTCAATTGCTCCACACTCCTTAGCATGCTAATTAGCATCCAAAATCTTTCACCTGACATTTGAACCCACCCATGAGGAAACTATTACGGTATAACACGTGCTTTTGGAGGAAAGGCTACATAAGTTAGGACAGAAGCTATTTTCAAGTCTTCCAAGTATTACAAATAATGGGGAACTGTTGAAGAGAGAATTAAGTAGCTTTGGGTCATTTTAGGTTAGTGACCTTAAATATAAGGTGTGATTTAATCAGAAGCCAGAGTAATCATGGCAGGAGGTGGGGAAAAAGACTCAGAGCTGCCTGGAGTTGAGGAGGACTTTGGTGGCAGCTTTCACCTCGAGCTAAAACTGCAGGATTCTGTCAGAGGCTCCACAAACAAAGCGCTGCATTATGTAACACATCTTGTATTCCTTTGTGAACTATTCCACAACAAAGTTTCATTAGTTTTTTCCCCCCAGACATTTTACCACTTCCAGGCTGCAACTTGTTGTCCAGAAGGGAAACTTTCTACCTCGAATAGAAGTTTAAGTTGCAAGAAAACTGACATTTTTCCAGGAACTAAATCAAGTTAATTTGAACTTTATACAGACTAGGAAAATACTTCTTAAGCTAGGTGGACTAAAGTAATCTCATTTGAAGAATTTCCAGATAATTCAGCAATAGTTATAAATAGTTATCAAACTCCTTCGAGCTGTCATTTTCTGGTAATGTTATTCTGTGTTAAGCGTACCACTTTTATAAAATGCTATAAAATATAGCCTTTTATAGGCAAAATTGGAAGACAGCATGTTGCATGGATGGTACATATAAATACATCCTCATAAATAGTATCTTTTTTTCAAAACAAAACTTATTTTTGTGACTGTCATGAGGATATTTTAAGATTAAATACAGTCCTACATTATCAAATTTAGTTTTAGTACATAAAAATCTGTTCTTAGCAGTTTAATGATTTTATCAATTACTAATATAATATTACATAATATTATTTTGATCAGCTGTAAAAATAATTTAACTGTTGGATAGATTTTCCCTCTTGACATTTCAAATGATGGCTTAATGCTTGTCACTTAGACGTGACTAAGGTTTACTGGGGAATACTGCTTAGAACACGTCTCTTGGTCTGAGTATCTGGGTTGTGCATAGTCAAAGTTTAGATTGGAGCCCCCAACGAGCAAATGGTATAAAAAAAGGTGGAATGTGAATCTCAGCAGGTGGCACTCTTCCTTCTGACTTGGTCTTAAATGGATGCCCCCAGACTCTGTCATCTCTTGGGCAGAGCATGAGCCTGAAGCATTCAGTCGTGCTTCCAGTGCTTAAGAACCAGCTTCACGGGAATTGGGAATCAGGGCAAGTTACAGGTCAGAAATAGGAATTTTCATTCAAAATGTGAGATCACTCTTAAACCCAGAATTATGTCCTTTAAGCTGAGTGATCGTATTTCCCTGTTTACTCAGGATAGTTTCAGTTCCAACTGTTCAGGCTCAATTTTCTCTGAAAAGTGCCTAGTTTGGATGATAAAGTATGGGGTTACCCTACATATAAGCTTTAAAAAAAGTTATTTATAACACTATTTACAGCGATAATCATTCACTTTAGGGCAAATTAAAATAGTCACTATTTGTCAACTTCTGTAAAGAGAAAGAGATGAACTAAAACTTTATTACTTTAATCCCAGTGCTTCAACCAGAGATATCTTGCCATATAAAAGCTTATTTTAAGATAAGAATATCTTATCTTAAAATGGAAAATCATATTTCTATGAATTATTTAGGTTTCCTAATCTTAGGTAGTACTGTTTTGTTTTTTTAGCCCTATTTTATACAAGAAAGTATACATGCCCCTAAACTTTGTTGTAATGAAAAAAGCACAGTACCTGAAGTAAAATTCTTTAACTCTTGGATCTGAATCCTAATTCAACTATTTGCTCAGTTGGCAAATTCAAATAACCTCTGTGAACATCATTATTATTAACCCCTTCTAAACTGCCTTTAAGGATATTTTAAAAACCATTCTGTAAAAAGTTGATGATTTCAAAATACTCACTATTATTATTTTTTTTGGGGGGGGTACACCAGGTTCAATCATCTGTTTTTATACACATCCCCGTATTCCCTCCCTTCCTTGACTCCCCCCGCCTCGAGTCCCCCCCACCCTCCCCGCCCCAGTCCTCTAAGGCATCTTCCATCCTCGAGTTGGACTCCCTTTGTTATACAGAAACTTCCCACTGACTATTTTACAGTTGGTAGTATATATATGTCTGTGCTACTCTCTCGCTTCGTCTCAGTTTCCCCTTCACCCCCCGCCCCCTCCCATACCTTGAGTTCTCCCTCACTATTATTATTTTTTTATAATAAAGACAGCTTTTGGATGGACTGTAGAAAAACTGCAGTAACTAAGACTGAGCACACATGTGGGAACAGGGGTCTTTCTCTAGAATCTCCTCCTTGTACAGCTTCATCACATTTCTAGGTGACACATGTGCATGAACAGTGATGGCCCACAAAGATCTAAGGGGGAGCAACTATGGACCTCATGCAGAGGCCAGAGAATGAAAGGCTGAAATTTCACGTACACAATTCTGGTCAAAAGTTTTGTTAGTGGTTTCATGAGTTTCTGATATAGTTAATCTTTCCTCAAAGGGAAAGGAAAGGGAAACTTGGGAGCAAGAGGAGCTGGAGTAGAAGGGCTAGTTTGTAGAACAGAACAATTTTCTCTTTGCTCCTCACATTTTAAAGGGATTCCTGTATCCCTACTGATATACTCTTCTTTCTTCTTCTTGATGATTCTCCTCTTTCTTCTCTGAAATTCTAAATTCTTTGGCCCAGAAAAAAATCTAGGTGTTCAGAGTTAATTCTCTTAGTCTGACATCAAAATTATATGGAAAGTGTTTTTTAGTTTTTCTTTTATATGAATGTAATCAAATGATTTTATTTTTTAAAAGGTCTCTGACCTTTTCCCCCAATTTTTAAAAAGACATTTCTTTCTTTTAGTAATAATAGGAACGTTCTTTTAAATTGCCCTTCATTTAAATAATTAAACAGGTAAATACACTAAATGGAGAGGTAATCCTTTAACGTATAGCATTTTTTGTCTGTTCAAATTGACTACTATGAGATTTAGGGCTCTAGTAACTAATTTGAGGCCCAAGACCTTCAGGTTTGTACAAGTTTTATCAAGCAACTCTTTAATAATTCTCTGTTTTAAATATGTACTATTTGTAAAGGTTACTGGTAGGATAAAAGGAGTGAACGGTGAGAGCCTGCAGAGGGGAGAGGAATGCCAACAAGACTGTACTTGGTACCTCTGAGCTGAGAAAGAGCACTAGAAATCTTCTCCCCATCACTTAGAAAAATCTCTCTCACACATTCCATCTATTAGAAGTTCATTTGTGTTTAACAAGCCCCTGTTTTAAAATGCAAATCTGCCTTGTGAACCTGTAAACCTCATTCACACCTTATTGTTAATTACTTTGATGTTCTAGAATCTGATCAACACTTAACTGATATTGGCAATCTAGGAATGAACAAATAGCTCAGGGTGCAAAAAAGGAAAATTTGGGTGGAGTGGGGCTGGAGGTGGTAGGGTGCATACTGATATTTTGCAGTTTTGTCCAGGAGAGTGGCAGTAGCTTGGCATACCACAAAATGAGAACTGTTCTTGATTGCCAATGCCTGGCTGAGATCAGAACAGGTCTGGACCTGAAAATTTCAGGTTTCAAATATTTAGCCATAGCAAGTTAACTGAGTTTACTCTTTCCTGGAGACCTTACTAGCTAATCCTCACTATCTCCCCAACTTGGCAACCCTGGAATCTAAGACTCATGGTTCAGCCTCCCAGGTTTGAAGCTCAACTGATAAATGAATTAAAAAAAAAAAGTGAATGCAGCCATCATTCACATTTTTGGAGACTATGGTATGTAATCCTAGAACATACTATAAGCAGTTTCAGAAGAATATAAGATGATATATGATTTCTGTATCTGTTTTAGTAGGTGCCATTCAATCTGATATCAAAGGGTTGCAAAATTTGAATTAGACTTCAGTTGACTTAAACTGAAAGTCTTGGTTAGGCAGAAATTCAAGGAAAAATATTTTATGACATAACATTATTAATCACCTCTCCTTCTATATGAAAAATAAATATGCTAAAATCATTGCTAAGAAAAGTGGTTATCTTTCCCGCCAAAATGGCTAATTTTAGTTTTTATGTGGTTGGATACATTTGTAAACTATTACATGAAAACATATGGTTGGAACATGCTTATTCCTTCATGAGTATTCTTTTGAGGCTGCAAAAATTTCCTTAGTTGTTCCATGTGTTATTTTGTGTTGATGACTTCTTGTTCTAAACAATTTTCTTCCTTTTCCATTGTTAATGAAATGAATTCTAATTAGGAAAAAAGGAGCCCTCTAATGAAAATCTCTTTCTTGTAGATGTAGGCTGGGAACTGACACAGGTCACAGGGGGAGAGCAAACATTATGTCACACATTCTTCAATCAATTGATCCTTTTGTGATTTGTTCACCTGAATGTATTTTGACAAGTAGTGAAGCAATAGTGGGAAAGGGATTATTTGTGTGGCTAATTTTCAGTTACTTATAAAGTACTACACAAGTTTTTCTTTTCATTTCTTATTATCTACACACTTTTATGACCCATAAGATCAGTGAACCACAATTTTAAGCTATGTCATCCATAAGGAAGAGTGAAAAGTCCCAAAGATATTAAAATTTCACAAAGCCTGAATTTGGAGTTTTGGTATATGATTCTCAGTTGATCTTTGAGTATAATAGTCAACTATTAAATTGGCATGGTTAAAGTGCAGCTCCTCAAATACTGTAGAAAAATTGAGAATCCCTCCAACCATTTAATTTGATTTTATACTTTATATTTTGCCTTTACCTTTCCTTATTATACTCTTCTCTTTTCCCCTACATGTATTTACTCCCATACCTTCCCAATTCTGTTTGACAGAGAGACTCTACTGTCTTGGCATATGAAAGATTCTCTATAAATACTTGTTGAATGCACAAAAAGCCACTTGGACAAATATTTTGAAGTGGAAAAACAGAAAAACTTTAAAATAAGCAAATTAACAAATCTACAGCTTTGGGGAAAAATCCATGAATAACAAAAATTATTAATTTTAAATATATTTAGGAATATATTATATAATTTTTATATATTATAATTTTAAATATATTTAGCAAGGATGAAGCCTAGAGGTTAAAAATTAAAAATTCTAGAATTAGAAAAGAAAAAAAATGATATAGTTCAACATAATTGAAAGCACATGCAGAAGGAAGCTAATACATTGTTTATTACAAAATTAAATGAAAAGACTGAAATTAGAATGCTAGTATTATTATATCAAAAGCAGAAAGTTATTTCTTTCTTCTCCAACTCCAGAGAGAAAATCAAATTCTCTAATGCCAACAAGAACAGAAGTGAGAAATGTTTGGAACTTAAGAGCTGCAGTATATCTAGTTGTTCAAGGTAAGCCAGACTGGTTTGTGTGGTACCAGTTTCCAAGTTCCCTATGATCCCTGCCTCCTGGTATTCACACCCTTGCATAGTCCTGCCTACAACCCCTATCAGGATTGACTTGTGTGACCAAAACAATGTGGTAAAAGTGATTTGTATGATTCACAATGTGAGGTTAGAAAAGCTGTTGCTGTTTCTCCTTACCCTCTTTGATCACTCACTGTGGGCAAGCCAGCCCCTGTCTTGTGAAGACACTTAAGTAGCCCTATGGCAAGGTCCATGTGGCAAGAAACTGAGACAAACGGTGAACACTGACTTCTGGGTCATGTGAGTGAGCCACCTTGGAAGTGGATCTTCTAGCCCTGTTCAAGCTTTCAGATGACTGCAACCCCTGCTGACATCTTGAATGCAGCATCGCGCAAGATGAAAGATCTGAACCAGAACCACCCCGCTAACCTGCCCCTGAATTCCCGATTATGAGAGATTCCTGAAAGACAATACATGTTTTGATTCAAGTCACTAAGGTTTTGAGGTAATTTTTTTTAAGCAATAGATAAATAACATAATGATTGTAGCTTTTTTTTTTTTTTAATATTGTACCTCTGGTATATGTAATTGGATACGTTGTAATCCTTGGTACATGATGCATACTCATTATTGGGCCATACGTGGCCTACTTTTATTCATATAGTTATTTTTAATGAATTAATAAGCACTAGCAAACTAAAGAAAGAGTTAGGAGCTTTATAAACCTATGTCTATCCATATAGTTTTCCCCATCTTACACCCTTGCCTCTTCCACACAAGATAACCATTATCTTGTATCTTAAGTTTATCATTTCTTTGTTTCCCTTTTCATGTAGTTTATCACATCTACAGGTATTCTTAAATTTATGTTTGTGTATATATATACACATATGTATATATATTATGTATGCAATATGTATATATTTTGATTTCTTTTAACTTTATGAAGTGCTATTAGGCTCTAAATAATGTTTGGAGATTTATTTTCACTTAATATTATACTGTTAAAGTTTATCCATGGTGCATATCACTGTAGTTCATTCATTTTGTGTCTAACTATTGATGTTGCCAAGGTGGTAAGTAAGACAGAAAAATAGGACTAATAAGACCTTATATTGTGGAATTATGTAGTTGTGGGTAGGCAGGATAAAGTATATTTAGGGTATAATTTAAATGAATTCACTAGCTTTAGAAATGAAAATAATAAACAGAAAATTGATATAGAAATTTTAAAAACTCTTTCCTTATGGATAATGGACACTCAATAGCATATTTTTTAAACTCTACACATTTATTGTAAATATAATACAGTTTAACACACAAACATATGAACTATGGGCCTCACAGATGTTTGTTGAATGATTATGACAAAGATTAAAGATACATAAAACTATAGTAAAAGTTCCTTGTATGAAAATAAAATGTTACTGTTCTAAAGGACCCATTGTAGAAGACTATATTGGTGAGTAAATACCAAAGATCAACTAGTCTTATCTTTAAGAATTCACATAATACATTTTTATGTAAATAATAATTATGTACAGAAATTTTCTTTACTACCATCTGCTCTCAAACACATATACCTGATCAAAGAATTCCTATATAGATTAATTAATAACTGCCTCGAACCTTTATAACTACAATCTACAGCATTACTAACAAATCTAATTAATTATCTAGCCAATGATGAGGAGGATCTCTCAACCTCACCTATCACCCTCTTCCTAATCTCTCAAAGACTATATTCCTTTGTCTTGATAGCATTATCTGGAAGCTGGACTCATTTGTTAATTCCAGAAATGTTTCAACTATATTTGTTTCAGCCAGCTGTTTCCTGATATCTTTCAGGCTAGTATCATTTTACAATGGATAGTATTGTTGAAATTTAGTTATTTTATTTTAATATTATTATTAGTTCCCCCACATTTACTCCCTCCCTCACCCTCACCCAGTGCCTCAAGGAGGGTTGTTGAGTCATAGAGATTTAACATAAGCTAAATAGACTTCTAATACAAATAGACTTTTGTTATGGAGTAGCCAAATTAATTTTATCCATTAAACTAGGATTTATCTAGCCACTTGGCTTTACAAAATAGACACAACCACTTTCTCTGACTTGACACAATCACAAAGAATGTGTATGAAGACTCTAAAGCAGGAGATATTTCATTCTTAGTTCTTCACTAAATAAATTATGTAGGATTGAGGAATAGAGGAAAACAAATTGATGAAATAGAGCCATCAACTATGGTATAAAGTCCAGAGCATGGTCAGAAAAGAATGTATAAGATTAGCAGAATTATTGAACCGATCAGAAGTACTGATAGAAGAGAGTCACCTTTTTATCCTTAGTCATTTTCCTAAGGCCTTTTATAAAAAAATAGGGCATAAACATTTTAGGAACAATTTTTTCTCAAATTCCTCAGTTTTCAAGAAATCTCTACACAAAAAAGGATTATATGAAAAGCAGAGAAGTGGGAGAACAACAGGAACCTGTGGACCAAAAAGGAGGATACCCAAGCCAGCCCTTGTCTTGATGCCCTCTCTCAGTAGGACTGCAGTGGATGGGAAGGAGTTAGGAAGACATATTTGTGGAGATGAAAAAAAAGGGGAAACCCTAGTTTAGAGTAAAAGGCATATCTTCTCTCTCTTGTATTAGAGTTAGTATTTGGAAAAGGAAGTGTCTACTTTCTTCTAATGAAACTACTTCTTCCTAATGAAAACTCCACTAGGAACATTTGCAATCGTCAAGGCACAAGGCAACGGCAATAGGAAAGAAGACCAGTTTTAAGACTTGTTTTGGAGGCTGAGTTGATAGAATGTGGTGAAAACAAGCTATATTGAACAATAAGCCAAAAAATAGAATACTCTCTTTCTTCCAGTCTATTGTATAATGGAGAGTTAGTTGACTTTTATACTGCAAATATAAAGAAAACAAACGTTTCATTCAGCCTCCTGTAATAATGCCAATCTAATTTGTTATCAAGTTTCCATTCAAGTGCTCTATTTTGTTTAGTTACAAGGGATATGATCCCCTTAAACTTTCCCAGACAGTTTGTATGTAAGTCAGTTGCTAAGGGTATTCCTAAGGGAAACTGCAAAATGTTGGAAGATAAATAACCTCAGTACAATATGCAGATTAAGTAGAGGAGAAGGCTTAAGAGTTACCTTTAGTAAGGAAAAGAAAAGACTTAGAATTCTGGGCTAGAGTTGCTAGTTAATCACTGATTGGAAAGAACTCTGGCAAGGTAGTTTTTTACATGTCTTAAGAAGGGAGGACTCTTACATTTTTCCTTGTAGGAATAAAGGTAAGAGTTATGGAGAGGAAGCTGAAGAGGAGTGCTCATCACTCCCAACCTTACAAAGTTCCTTTTCTTCCTCCCTCTACCTCTACAGCTCTTCCTTGGTAACTCAAAGACAAAGAGCCTCAGAATAAGAAGCCATAGATGGCAGCTAGGAGGTCTCAAAAGGTCTATAGTGAGGTGAAACATCTAGGAAAAGCTTTTGGCAATTTACTTAGGTTGAGTGAAAGAAGCCACATGATACGCTAGGAAAAGCATGGGTTTTGGGTCAGAGAGCCATGAATTTGAAACCAACTCCACTACTTATTATCAGCATGGCCTTGAGCAAGTTAACCAGCCTGTTTAAACCATAATTATCTCTAAGATGATGACTACCTATGTGTTATACATACTACGTAGGTACTCTGTAAGTACTAAGCACTACTCTAGTATCTCTCCAAACCACATTTGGAGTAAAGAGCTAGTAATTACGACATTTATGTGAGAGAAAGGGAAGGTGTCTAGTCCTGAGAATAGTCACTGTCTGTGACAATCACTTGACAATTGACCAGAAGGTACTTTGTTGACATCTCTTCCTTTGCTAACTGATAAAATGCTAGGGGTAGAAGAAAAAGGATTAATTTCTAATTTCCATCATTTGAAAAAAACTAAAGATCAGAACTAAGAAGACAGTACTAGATTATTTTTAAGGTTAATCCTTTAGAGATTTTTCACAAGCATATCGTGTTTAGGGTTCCCACATTATAGAACATGTTTTCCACTTATACTTTGATATGGTTGTCTATCAGAACAGTAAAAGGATGTACTTTAAGTGTAAATATTCACTAAATTTTGTGCTATGTTTTGACTAGTCGTTTTACCTGTATTATTGAATCTGTTATGACAGTCCTTCCATTATTGCCTTGGCACTCCAGTTAATAAAAATTTTACTAAGGAACTTATTAGTTAACATAATTAATATTTGTTATTTGTTACATACTAGACATTGTACTAATCACAGTCTTATTAGAATTTTAAGACCATTAATAGCTATGAACATACATTTATTGAATGCTTATTGTGCACATTTTTCTAAGCATTTTGTATACATTTTCACAGTTAATACTTTCAAAAACCTAATGAGCGAAGTATCATAAGATAAATGAGGAGACATGATAATCTTCTCTTATTAAGGAAAAACTCACCATAGCCAGTCTTCTAAGCACTGAAAGAACAGAATGGTAATATAAATTTAGAAAGTGCCATACAAAAACGTGTACTATTAATTACTTTACTAATTTGTGCTCTATACAATAACAATGTTGTATTACATAAGACTGGCTTCCTCCTAAGAGATAGCATTTGATAAATCATATACAATAGGCCATTAAAGTAACAGCTTAATAGAGGAATGAAATTCCATTTGAAGCACAGAGAGAGTTTAGAAAAACCAAACACATTAGCTTGACTAGAATTTGTCCCAATGTATTTCAAAGTTCATAAATATAGTAGGCAAAGGTCACTAACACTGTCAGGGAATTATCATTGAATTTCAACCCAAAGGCAACAAATTCAAACAATGCAAATACAGAAAGTAGTGTTCTCCAAATAAAAGTAAAGCAAATATTATGATTTTACTCCAGCTCTTATTCCTTTGATTAACCTGAGGCCTCAGAAATTTAATATTTAAATATTTTAAAATAATACAACTTTAAGCAGTTGACCAATATGTTACTAAATAAATGATCCCAATTACATTTGAAGTATCTCCCAGTTCAAAAATTTAGCCTATATCCATGCATCTCCTATCTCCCCGAATAATACAATAACTTACTTATGGCATAGTTTAATCTGGCAGAGGAACCAAAGAAGATATGATGTTCTTTCATTGTTACTTTACTTCAGGGAAAGCAATACAATACAAACCTTATGGAAAACCTTATGTGTGTGTGTGTGTGTGTGTGTGTGTGTGTGTGTCCCCACCACAATCCTTTCACTACTAACTCTTGTGTTGACCCAACACAAAATGTTACCATTCAATTAGATGAGTCTCCACAAAGTTAGAAAAATTCAAGTGAAATTCATAAAATAAAAACTATAAATGGACTCCAGAAATTCTAGTTCTTGTGAAGCTGATTGCACACAAAAGGGCTATTAAAAGTGAAAGGGTTAGTAGGCTTATTGAATAAGAGAATGTGGAATTCTATCAGATTTTTTTCTAAAGAAACCACTAACAATGTTGTAGATGTATGAAACCTACAAGGGCGCGTAATGGACTCGAGTCTCTGCTTTGTGATACGTGGATATGTTTTATCAGGATGTGCTTCCTCTTTTACAGGATCATATAAGTGAGTGAAGTGACACAGTCCAGAGAGAGAGAAGTCCATATGTGTCATAGGAATAAAATTGATTTGATCTCAAGTACTATATACATAAAAAAAAACAAAACAAAACTAATTCCAATCCACACCTTGGTGAACTCAGTACTGTTGGTGGTGTTTTGCCTCTAGAATGTCCCCCTTCTTTTGCTTCTAGAATTCTTTAAATTTACACTAGATAGATTACATATTTCCCAAATCTTTTATAAAAAGATAGGCTTAATAAGAGAACTTCTAAAGACCAGTTGGAAATGTCCTTTTGAAAGTAGTAACAATAACAGTAGCAACACTAATAGAATAAGAATGAATAACTGAATACACACTATGTATCAGGCACGATGCTTAGAGTTTTACATGCATTCATAAACTAATAAGGCAATCAATACTTTTGAGAATCTACTCCAGACTAAGCACTATACAAAATGTGTCACACACACACAAAAGACAGAAGCAATTTTAATTACACAACAGAGCTAGAAAATATAATGGATAAGGGTACCACGGGAGATTTTTGGTAAAACTGAATAGGTCCTTTCATATTTCTCCATTTGAATCTTTCCAAATGTCCCTAATGTCTGCTTTTAAAAAGAAAAAAAAACTATAATAATTTTGAGAAAAAATTATTCACAAAGAAAACTCCCACTCTTTTATATAAAGCACTGATTCTTAACTTCTTAAGGCACACAAGATTCTCTACTATTTCTGAAAAGTCATTGACAAGTAGCCATAAAAACTTAAATAATAACTTAAAATAGTCTTCAGAGATTAACAGGCTAAGAAGAATTCTTAGACTATGCATTGGCCTCCACACACACTTTTCAAAGCCCTGTACTTTTATCTGTCAGCACTTTCTTCTGTTGTTTTTTTATATCCTTAGATTGAGGAATACCAGCATTTGTTTACTGAAAGTACTTCCACAAGTGCATATTCTTATGAAGACCAAGAAAACAAGAGGAAAACATGAGAGTCATAGTATTAGGAGGTCATTTAGTCTTTTTTCTTATTACTATCACTATTATTAGGCCTACTGCCTATTTCTAATGGGCTGAATCTTTCATTAGACCCAAAATACAGTGCTCTTTATTTAGGACTTGGATACAATAAATATCAGTTGCTCAGTTGCTATTTTCATGGTCATTTTAAGTGATTTCAACCATAAACGCTTTAATTTCCTGAATATCCTAAAGCTGTCTAAGTACAAATATACTCCCACTACATTCTTCTATGCTAAAATAGTAATGTAGCTGGAATAAAGGTTCATTAAAATAAGTGAGGGAAATTGGTACATTAGTAACATTTTAAAAATGTAACAATATACATGATAGTCATAGGACATGAGATGTAGTCAGGACTTCAGAATTTCTGATGCATCATTTTAAAACATCTTTTATCATTTTGATAAAGCTGAGGTCAAGTTTCTAAAAATGCAACTTGTTAAAAGCAGGAATAAATGAATGAGGGATGAGTCAGCTTATTTGATGGAAATGGTAAAAAAATACTTCAGAAGCACACCACATGACTTGGTAAATATTCAGTATATCAAAATGCAGTTGCCATCTGGCATTGATAGACGGGGGCTAGAATATGTGTTTTAAAAAAGCAAGAGAGGAAGTAACTCAGCCAGGTTAATGTGCTTTTGTCTATGTTTCATAATTCAGGTATTAGGTGCTTTAAAAAAACATTCACTACAAAAGAAAGGCTCTAATACAGTCACACTTGTGCAGTATTTGTTGGGGATGGGTAAAGAGTCAAATAAAACCTGATGACACCTATGTAAGCTAAAAACAAGAGTGTTTTAGGTAAAGCAGAATTCTCGATCATATAATAATACTGCCCAAACACCAGCTTTACCGTTAAATGCAGGGAAGTGCCTACATTTGGAAAGAAACTGAAACCTTGCTTATTGTCATCTTTGAATATTCAATTATTCTTTTCTTTGACTATGACTCTTTAAAAGTATAGCGTAAACCAGAGAATAAACAAAACTATTGTTTGGATAGTAGAAAGAAGGAAAAATTTAAAAGCCCTGAATTTGAAGTTTTTAAGCTTAGAGTGCTATTAACTTTGCAATATGTAATCAAACAAAAAGTGAATGTGAAGGACTTTATATTCCTCTTGCTCAAGAAATGAAGCAAATTTAGAAAACAGTATAATTCACAAAAAAAAACTGAACATAATCAGTGAAAACTTGCCTGAAGTAGCAATGCCTATCCAAGGCCATATCTGGGCTTGTTATTAGATTCCTCTTTCCTTAACCTTGAACATTTCTTGGGTTTCAAATCTTGACAATTTATATTTTACCACATCTCTTGGAATCAAGGCAATAGGCAAAAGGAAACATTTTAACATAGCTTTGAAGGTTAATTAGGACAGTGTCAGGGGAAACTGTTAGCAAAATGGTTGAAGCACTTCAGATGAGAGTTGATTAGAGTCAAGCATACATTTTTTAAAAAATTGAGGTTAAATTTACATAAAGCAAAATCCATGGATTTTAAAGTGTATATAGTGCAAAGAGTTCTGATAAATGTACACACCTATGTAACCACTATCCTAACAAAGTTCCTTTGTGCCCCCCTTGCAATTTCCATCTCTCATAACAATTAATATTCTGATTTTTATCACCATAGTTTTTGCCTTCATATAAACAGAATCATACAATATGTAGTTTTTTGGGTTCTGGCTTCTCTTGCACAACACATCTCTGAAATTCATCCACGGTGTTGGTTGTGTTATAGTCCATTTTGTTTTGTTTGCTTATTAGTAGTCTATTCTAGGAGTATACCCCATTTTGTACACCATTTTCTATATTTTGGTGTTTCCATTTTAAGCAATTATGAATAAAGTTACTATAAACATTCTTGTTCAAGTCTTTTTGAGGGCATAGTTTTCATTTCTTTTCAGTAAATATCCAGGAACTCAATTACCAAGCAATAGGGTGGGTAGGTATATGTTTAACTTTATATGATACTAAGTGTTCCAAAGCAGAACATTCCCACTAGCAAATGTAAGAATACTGAGTATTCTACATCCCTGCCAACACTTGAATGTGTCAGTCTTTTTTGTTTTAGTCATTGTAGTAAGCATGAACTATGATATCCTTGTGGTATTAACTTGAATTTCCCTGACGACTAATGATGCTGAGTACCTTTTAATGAGTTTATTGGCCATTTTTAGATCTTCCATTGTGAAGTGCTTATTCAAGTTGTTGCCCATTTTAAAATTTCATTTGTCTTCTTGTTATTGATTTGAACATGAGTCTTTTTTTGATACATGTATTGCAAATATTTTCACCCAGTCTGTTGCTTGCCTTTTTATTTTCTTAACAATGTCATTTGATAACCAGAAGTTTTTAATTTGGATGAGGTCTGATTTATTGATTTTCTGTTTTATGCTTAGGACTTTCTGTGTCCTATAAACAATCTTTGCCCACCCCAAGGTTATGGGGTTTTTTTTTCCCCTATGTATCATTCTAGAAGCATTTACAATCTTAGTTCTTGCAGGTGTTTAATACCTATCAAATTAATTTCAGTGTGTAGTATGAGATAGAGGCCAAGTTTTAATTTTTTTTCTGTATGTTTATCCTTAATTGTTCAAGCACAATTAGTTGAAAAGATTCTCCTTCTCCCAATTAAATGATGTTGTCATCTTTGTTGATATTAATCAATCATATATTTGGAGTCAATATCTGGATTCTCTATTCTGTTACAATGGCCTATTTGTGAGGTAATTTTTCTTGGTAGGGGAGGTGTTAGTATAACCTGTCTTTATATTTATAGAAAGTCTTGAACTAGATAGTGTGAGTGCTCTTTGTCCTTCTTTTTCTAGGTTATTTGCAATTCTATATGAATTTTAAAATTAACTTGATAATTTCTCCAAAAGGTAGGAAAAAAAAACCCTGTTGAGACTTTGACTTGAACTGTGTTGACTCTATAGATCAATTTGGGGAGAAAACATACTTTAAATATTGAGTATTCATCAACAAACAATGGATATTTCTATGGCCTTTTTAGTTTTGAGTGTAGAGGCCTTATATCCTTTTGTTAAACTTATTCCTAAGTATTTTGTATTTTTATGCTCTTGTAAATTAACTTTACAATTTCATATTCAAATTATTTGCAACTAGTACTTAAAAAATATAATCAATTTTTGTATAAAGATCCTGTCACCTTCCTAAATGCACTTATTAGCTCCAGTAGTTGTTTTGTATATTCCTTAAGATTTTCTAATGTACACAATCATAATATATGTGAATAAAGACAGTTTTCTATTTTTATTTTATTTCTTTTCTATTTTTTAAATCTTTATTTTTCTTGCTTTATTACTCTGGCTAGGATCTTTAGTATAATGTTGAACAGAAATAGTAAAAATAGATACCTTTGCCTTGTACTAGATATTAGGCAGAAAGCATTCATTCAGCCTTTCATCTTTAAGTATGATATTAATTGTAGGTTTTCATAGAAGCCCCTCATCAGATTGAGGAAGTTCCTATCTCTTCCAGTTCTCTGCGTGTTTTTATTAAGAATGCCTATTAAATTATTTAAAATGTTTTTTTCTGAATCTATTGAGAAGATCATATTTTTCTCTTTTATTCTAGTAATACGGTGAATTTACAGTGATTTATTCTCAAATGTTAAACTAAACTTTCATTCCTGAGATAAACTCCAGTTGGTTGTGAGGTATTACTCATTTTACATATTGGACCTTTTCGACTAATTTTTTTTCTTTTTTTCTTTATTTTAAACTAAGGTATAGTTGTATTTGCTAATATTTAAAAAAAATTATTGTTCCCAGACCTATGAGGGATACTGGCTTGTAATTTTCTTATCTTTTTCATCTTTTCAGCTAATTTCATCTTTCAGCTAATTAGGGTTATGCTGGCCTAATAAAACAAGTCAGGAAATGTTTTCTTCTATACTTTCTGAAAGAATTTGTGTAGGATTAATATTATTTACCCCTACAATGTTTTACGGAATTCTTCAGGGAAACTCTTTAGGCTTGATGTTGTCTTTTTAGGAAAGTTTTTGATAACAAATTCAATTTCTTTAATAAACATAGGGTTATTCAGATTTTCTGTCTCCTGTATCAGTTTTGGCAACATGTTTTTTTAATGAAATTATCTATTTCATCAAAGTTATTGAAATTATTGGCATGAAGTGTTCATAATATTCTCTTGTTACCCTTTTTATACCTGTGTAATACATAATGATACCCTGCCCCTTTCATTACTGATATTGGTAATTTGTATCTCTTCTTCTTAATCATTATTTCTAGAGGCTTATCAAATTCATTTATCATTTTAAACAATCAAGTTTTGCCTTTGTAAATCTTTATTGTTTGCTTTCTGTTTCTTGGATTTTTGCCTTTATTATTTATTTCCTTTTTTCTACTATTTTAGTGTTTAATATGATCATATTTTTTTCTACTTCATTAAAGTGAAAACCTATGTCATAGATTTGAAACCTTTCTTCTTTCTTCTGATTAAGCATTAAACCCCTAGATTTCTGCCAAGACCTTCTTTAACCTGTATGACAAATTCCAATATATTGCATTTCCAGTAAAACTTGATTTAAAATATTTTATAATTTCTCTCATGACTTTATCCTTTCAATTATGAGGTATTTTGAAGTTTGTGGATCAATTTCCAAGTGGTCTTTTCTAGATATTTTGTTTTTTATTTACACTTTAGTTACACTATGATCAGGGAACATATTTTGTAGTATCTCAATGTTTTGAAACTGTAACTTATTTAATGGCCCAGATCATGGTCTACCTTGTTAAAATTCCATGTGTAATTGTAAAGAATGCATATTTTGCAGGTGGGAGTAGTGTTCTATTCAGGACAAATAAGTCAAGGCATTTGATGGTGTTTTTAATATCTTTATGTCCTTACTGATTTTCTGCCTACTTATGCCATCAAGTACTGGGAGAAAGGTATTAAAATCTCCATTTGTTATCATGGATTTTTCTAGTTCTCTTTATTTTTCTGTCAGTTTTTGCACATATGTTTATTACTTATATCTTCGTGATATTTAGACACATAACATTATAAAAATCCCTCTTTATCTCTAATAAAACTCCTTGTCTTAAAGTCTACTCTGTCTAATATTAATATAGCCAATCCAGCTTTCTTATGCTTACTCTTACTGTATGTATATTTGTATATATCTCCCTATTCTTTTACTCACAAGATAACCATAACTTGATATTTAAAGTGCTTTCCTTGTAGAGAGTACGTAGTCAAGTCTTACTTTTTAATTCAGTCTGACAGTCTCTGTCTTTTAATTGCAGTGTTTAGGCCATTTACATTGAATGGAATTATTACTATGGTTGAGTTTAGATTTACCATCTCATTATTTGCTTTCTATTTTTTTCCTTTTTGTTCTTCTGCTTTCCTTTCTGTTTTTAAGGGCTTAGTAGATAATTTATTATTTCATTTTAAATCCACTATTGGCTTTTTCGCTGTACTTATTTTGTATTGGTTTTTAGCATTTGTTCTAGGGATTACAATATGCTTCTTTAATTTATCACTGTCTATGCAGAAAATATTATACCACTTCATGTAAATGTGTGAGTCTTACAGGAGTATAATTCTTTTTACCACCACTCTGTCCTTTGTAGTATTTTTATATATTTTTAAATTTATACATATTACAGATTCATGATAAAATAATAATTAATGCATTAAACAGTTAGTATTTTTTAATTAGCAGAATAAAAACATATTCTTTTACATGTGCTTAGATATTTACAATTTTTAGTTTTTTTATTTTTTAAAACCAAGTTTACAACTGATGTCTTGTCAGCCTAAAGAACTTCCTTTCACATTTCTTGTATGAGTTCTGCTAACAAAAAATTTTGTTTATATGAAATTCTTTATTTTTTCACTATTAGAAGATATCATTACTGTAGGTAGAATGCTGGATTGACAGTTTTTCTTTCTAATCATTGTTTCTAGCCTCCATCATTTATGATGAGGAGTCAGCTGACATTTACCTAATTGTTTCTCTATAGGCAATCTATTCCCCAAATCCCTTTGGTTGCTTTCAAGATTTTTCTCTTTATCTTTGGCTTATAGAAGTTTGAAAACAATGCCTATGTGTTTTGTTTTGTTTTGTTTTTGGTATAATTTTGCTTTTTTCACCAAATTTTGAACATTTTCAGCTATCATTTCTTCAAATACCATTTTTGACCCATTTTCTCTTCTGTCATTTCCAATCTGCTGTTAAGTCTTTCCAGTGAATTATTTTTATTTCAGCTATCACACTTTAACATTTTGGTTCTTCTTAATAATTCCATTGATTTTCTCTTCTGAGATACTCCAAGAATATCAGACTGTTTGATATTGTTCTACAGAGTACTGACACGGCACATTTTTTCAATCCTTTTTCTCTCTCTTCTTTATATTAATAAATTTTTAAATCTGTGTTCAAGTTTACTGACACTTTCTTTGGTCATCAATGATATTAAGCCTCTCCAGTTTTTGTTTGTTTGTGTCAGATATTGTACCTCAACTTTTTGGGTTTTTAAAAAATAATATCTACTTCTCTGCTTATTTTCTCATGCTTCATCATTATGACCATATTTTTCTTTAAGTTCTGAATATATTTATAACTTTTGCTTTACAGTCCTTGTATGCTGATTTAAACATCTAGATTACCTAGGGATTTGTTTCTATTGATTGCTTTGTATTTTAGGTTAGAAGTCACATTTTCCGGTTTCCATGCCCAGTCATTATTTAATTGCATTTGTTCCTTAAGTATGATATAAGACCCTCAGTTCTGTTATCTTCCTCTAAAGAATGCTTTTTTTAATTCTAGTAAGCGATTAAATTACCGGTTGACCACTTTGACATTGTGGTGGCTGAGTTTTGTGCTTTGTTAGGGCCTTTCAATGTCGTAGTTTTTTCCCATTTTCTCAAATTAATTTCTTAGTCCTGATTCATCATCTATATTTCTAAAGTGTACCCCTTCTGTGTTTTAAGTAAATAAAGCCTTAGATATTTACCAAACCTTTTCAACTTAGTTAAACTCATACTCCTAATTTGGTCTTCCCTTCATCAAATATATGTTCTCAGCTCTTTTAGCCTTCTAGTTTTTCCTTTTCTCTAAGTCCTTATAGACTTCCCTCTGCTTCCACAGTTCACAAATCAGCCAAGACACTGGAAGAATTTATATGCAGATTTATAGGTGCCCTCCCTCTGTGGCTCCAGCCTTTCTGAAATTTGCTCTCTCAATTTCAGCCACTCTGCCAGCTCTGAACTCCATCCTCTGACACTTCAATCCAATAAGACTGTGGCTTGCTGCTTCAATTCTAACTGTCCCACACCACGCAGACTGGGGAGTTCCTTGAGGGAAAAAGCTATCAGAAATGTAGATTTCACCCAGTACATTTCACTTCAGATTCTGTCTGCTTTTGGTCACTTTCCAGTGCCTTCAAATAATTGATTATCAATTTTCAATTGTAGTTTAGTTGTTTCTTAAAAAATTGTAACCAGAGTTTAGAATTGTTATCTGTGGATATGTTTGTCCTGAAATAGTACAAGCTACTCCTCCATTACCAAAATCAGAACTATGTTGTTTTACGGTAAACAGTATTTAGAAATTGATTTGGAAAATTGCATTATAATCAAAGTGTCAGTAAGTTTTTCTCTCTCAATAGACTACTTTTTCCTTATGAGAAAAGACATATTTTTTTTTCATCTTTTAAAAAGTAATTCACAGTGCTTAGGGAAATGGTATGTATTCCACTTACTAAATATGGCCAGGAAATATTTGTATAATTAAATTCAACAGAATACTCTATATAAGTGAAAAGAAATATAGTTAAAAATAAAGAAAGGCACCTTAATGAACATGCTTGGGAGATTAGAGGTGTGAGATATTACTGATTATGACAGAGAATCTGAACATGTGGTACAGTTGTGCAGGGCAAATAGGTAACTTCATCCTTACCATTCATAAAGCTTTATTCTAAGACAAGCATTTACTACATATTTTATATAGATGAATTTATAAAGTGGCCCAGGTGGTCAGACTCCAGAGTTAAATTTCAACCATTTTCTCATATTGCCTACTCAGAATTGAGATCAAACTCAATCATAGTACTCATCACTTGTCCTAACAATATGCATTTCCTATTAATATTCTTCCCATCTCCTACATTAGCAACTTGCTTCTTCTGTCATGTAAGTTGCTCTCCATCCTTCCCATACAATTCTTGCTCATTTCATGGAGCAGCAGAAGAATGGAGATCTCAGACTGAATCAGTGCATGGTCAAAAAATACCGCTGGAATCAATGAACCTGAAACAGCCTGTCTAGTTCTGTCCACCTCTTTTGTCTTTTAGAAATCAGTTTCAAATTCATCTTTTCCAGACAGCCTCCAGTATTTAACCTGGAGTATTTAATCTACTACTCCATCTCACCAATTACCATGGCAAATTGATATAACAGACCAATTATTAATTATTTATTTTTATGTCTCAACAACATTCCAGGTACTGTGAGGAAAACAAATTAGGAACAAGACAAGGTCCTTAGCTACAAACAAATTACATTTTGGTTAGGGAGATTCTTACCCATCACACAGTCACCTACAGTGTAACCTTCATCCAACTTATCTCATCAATCTCTGTGTATGTATATATTCCAACATGTTATTTCATTTTCTTTCTTCTTTGTAATAATTTTATGCAGGCTATTCATTTCAAGAACCTAACTGGCTTCCTGTTGGGGTACCCATCCCTTAAACCCTGAAAACTGAGGGCTGAGTGGAGCCCTGGGGCACCTATCAGGTCCCCTCTGGTAGAATTCAGTTCTTGCTGCCTCATTCAACCTTCCTCGCTCAGCTTGTAATCAACTTAACTTTTACAGTCTTTGTACACATTAGGTAATATTTGTCCTCTGTTCTCCCAGGGGACTGTGGTCACTGCCCAGCTAGGAAGCCCTACCCTTCATTATTCAGCCACAGCTTGAAGAGTATTCTAATTCTAACCTTCCGCCCTCTGACGGACCAGCTGCATCAAAGGCTGTGTTTCCTTATTTGTTTGTTTTTTTCCTAACGCAGAATCACTATTTCAAACTAAGTCATTTATTAGAAAAGTAAGGGCTCTGGGTCCAATTTTCAAAACATGTCTCTTCTGTGAACCACAACAAATCTAAACTGAATTATGCTTCATATTAGAGTCAGGACTCATGTGGTCCCTTTTTCTCTGCCCCTCTGGATCCCTGCATGCTGTTCAGGGGAAGTTGCTGGCGTTTGAACTGACAGTTGGAAATGAAGGCATTTTTCTTTTAGGGAGAATAGTCCTTCAGTGATTCAAACAACGAGCCTTGTGATCAAAATAATTCATAAAGGAAAAGATTTATGAAGTGACTTCACTAGCACACAATGCATTTTTTAAACTTTGTTTTTTAAATAAATCTGTCAGTACACAAGCCAAGACAACACATCTGAATGCAATATCAGTGGACACACCCTGAATCTCTTCTTCGCTTGTCCGAGACTGTGGCAGAAAAGGAAAATGCTTCTCGCTGTCTTTTTTAAATTTAATATTAGTTTTTTAAAATTAAAAACGTGAGTTCTATGAAAAGACTTTAAAAAACTGTGTATACTATCGTTTCCTACATAAAACCTGTCTTTAAAAAATGCATTTTTTCCATCTGACACTTGTGCTTGTTTAAGAGAATAAAAAATAAATAAAGAAGTCTAACTTATAATGAATCCCTCTGGCATAAGGAAGCTTATCCTAATCTCCCTTTATCAGGTTTGAGTGATAGTTCTGCTCAACGAGTATTGACAAGGCCGTCCTGTTTCTCAGGCTTTCATTTCCCTCAGTTGGAGAAGGATACAGTGCATTTTCACATTCTCAAAGTCTGCAGTTGTTTTTATATAAGAAGCAATTTGCTTGGGTCACGTCAGGTCGAATGGGATGCCTGCCCAGCTCTTGGTTTTAAAGGAAAAACATACAGAAAGACACAAAAACACAGCAGTTTCCTTCATTAAATTCCACTCTACCTGCCATGGGCTTCTAGCCACAATGGAATTTCCCACCCTGGCCTAGACTAGCCTAACTTTTATTTTTAGGGATTTTTTTTTTTTCCCCTTAAATCTTATGAGCTTTCTTTCAAGTGAACTTTGAGGTAAGGATTATTAAATGATAGAGTAATTGCCTGGTTTAAAAAGAATCAGACATGAGAAACAAATGCCTGGTGACCTTCCATAATATTATTGGATAACCACCCCCTAGATAACAGCCTTTCAAAAAAACTGTTCATAATCAGCACAACAAGACAGGTACTGTAATTCAAAATCGAAACCTGAATCATGAAATGAAGAGGGGATGGGCACCTTTTCACTAATACTCTCTACTTACCATTACATTGGATGGACAGAATTTTAGGGGAAAAAATGTAACTCAGTAACTAAAAAAACGAGGAAGTATATAGATAGAGAGAAGAGGGAAGAGAGAGAGAAAAAGAGGCAGGCTTTTGGACCATTGTCTCCTGAAAACCATTTATGCTTTTGCCCATAGCCTGGGGGCAATTGATTTAATCAGGGTTGTTCATGTGGATTATCTAAACTATGAAAAGCAACAGGGAGAACTTCCCAAGAAATCCAGACTGGGTCTGCTGCAAAATACTTGGTTTGCAGCCTGGAGCTAAGTAGTCTGTTCACATTGTACTCAGGGTCTTAAGGAAAATGGATCAATGCCTCTATAATTCTTTGTCCCTTTGATCTACCTCACCATTTGGTGTCTCTTGGCATTACGAAAGCTCTCGAAAATGACCCTGCCTAGTTAACTGGTTTATAGTCTGGGGACAAAAAAAGCAAAGAAAGAAAAAAGGTCTGGTAATGAGGGAGGAACAATGTACCTTCTTGCTATCTTTTCTCAGCATAAATAAAGATTGAAAGATGTGATTTTGGGGATGTGAACCCCACTCTCCCCACATTAACAACAGCCTTGTCAAAGCCAGACTAAGGCCTATCTCAACCAACTCTCCTTAAAACATATCAAGTTGGCCCTCTCATTCATTATTTTCAAGTGGATTTTGCATAATCTTCCTTCAAATGAAGAAGTTTACTTTTCAGGCATGTCATTTGCTTTGTTGTTCTTCTTCACCCATTTCAGCTTCTTATCCTCAAACCCCTGTTTCCTTGTTAAACTTGATTGTTAATGCAGCTGTTCCATTAGCATCATAGCACATTTATAAACCAAAGACCGGTTCACTCTACCTGGCTTTCAAAACCATTTGCGGATTGAGACCATTTCATGAGTTTGTCTACTCATGTAAATAAACAAAAATTTGTCTATAATGTGAACTTGGAGAAGGAAAGAGCAGCTGCCTGGAACAAAGTCTACAGAGGCCAAAATTACTGCCACAGGATTCATGGCCGCTTCCCCTGCATGTGCTATTCTACATTAACTTCATCTTAGATAGTAGGATTTTGGTTCTTAAATGGATTCCATTTTCCTCCAGTAAAACCAAGTGGTTTACCCTGACATTTAACAGCGATTTAGTGATCTTAGAGTTTCTTCTAACTCTAAAGTAAATGTTCGTGAGACTCGTGAACTTGTATCTAGACAATTAATCTGAGTATTTTAGCAGTTCCCTGAGGCTGCATATGGTCTCTCATAGACCCTTGCAAACCCTGAGATTTGGAACCACAGTCTAGTGTGTGGTTGTGCTGCCAAGGAGTAAAGCAAAATCATTACTTATGGTGACTCCCCCTCAAGCACAGTGAACTGAGACACAAGGAAACCTTTACTATGCTTTAGACAGAACATTAGGATTACTGCTGAAAACCGAGGAACTAAGAGCCTGTAAATATACCAACTCAAGAAGGAGAAGACAACAAAACAATATTCAAGTTTAGAAACAAAAGTAGTGCTGGGTGAGTATGCCACTATGCTTCAATCATTATGACAACAGTAACTGAAGGCCAGCCTCAATGCCAATAGCGATATTTTTGTGTACAATTCTTGAAGCACAACTTGAACTGGATCTATAGGAAGCAATTCTCATAGGTCTGTTACTTACCCTTCTCTATTTCTCTCTCTCTCTCTCATATGTACATATATCTACACATGATAATAGACTAGGCCTGTGGCTGCTGTGTTTAATTTGCACCTGTGAGCCACTAAGCAGCTGCTTTACATATACACCATAGAAGAACGAAAGTGAGAAAACTGGCGTAGCCATGGTTTTTGTGTACTATCACAAGGAAACAAAATAGGCTTAGAGCAAGTTCAAGGTAAGTGGACAGTGATGAGTCTAGAGAACAAGGTAGAGTTCCTCAGGAACCGATAATAGGACTAACCTTACTTAAAACCTTTATAAATGACTTGCTCACCCCAGCATCTTGCACTATGCCTGGCATATAGTGGAAGCTCAATTAATTTTTATTGAATTAACCAATGAGTAACCTGAAACTAAGAATGCACAATAAATTATCCAAGTATGTGGATGGAATTAAACTTTCCTGAGCAGGGTAAAGCTAAGCTGATGGGGCACCGTATTTGTCCAGGTGTGCAGAAAGGTGGCACTGTGAACATGGACAAGCAAAAAATTCAAATATGTGAAAAGGGAGTCTTAACCAGGAAAGGGAGTTGAAGGTCACTGGGCTTTTTCAGGCAAAGAAACTAAACAGAACAAAAACAACACTTCAAAAACTTGGTCATTATTAAGGGAAGTATGGAAAATTATACTTCCTTTATTAATATAACTCTCTGCACTTACGTAAAAACTTCTGCACTTAAGAGTACAAAGTTTCTCTGATATAACATTCCAGAGTCTCTTACACAGGGAAGTCATTAAATTCAAACTAGATTAATATAATGTAAGCTAGTAGAGAACAAGTTATTTTGTGATTTCATAACAATTCATCGACTATGAGAAAAATGCAAACAAACACGGCTGTTAATAAATGTTATTTAGCAGACGTCATATTGACATTTCTTAGTAATTGGCTACCAAGGCAGTTTCCTAATAAGTCTAATTTCCCCCACTCTCTGCGCTTATGGACTAGTAATCTTGTAGTTTTGGGTGTTTACATTCATTTATCCATTCAACAAACTTTTACTGAGTGCTTCCTCCAGCTGTACCAGTCTGGTAAGATCAGACTGGATCCTTTAGGTATTGTCGCTATCTTAAATGAACACCATGCTTCCTTTGCCCCCTGCATTCTCTGGTTTTTACTGGAGGTTAACTCATGATTGCACTTTCAGATCCCTGATCTTAGCTCCTGCCCCACCTACTTTTTTTTTTTTTAATTTCTCTTCACCCTATGTCTATCTTCGTATAGGACAGGAGGCTGTACAGTTATTAGCAGTGGCCATAGTGCTATTTGGAGTGGAACACCATCAGCCCCACACACACTTCCTTGTTTCAGAGATATAATGTACTTTCCACACTTAAGAAATGATTTGATTTCTTTTGCCTCAGTAGAAATAGTACAAGCTAACAGTGGTTCACCTGTTATAAACCACAATAACTATTTGTTCACCAACATCAGTTGCTAAATTGTATCATAATAGAATACTAAAATACATGTTAAACTTTCTTTCTACAAGTCGCCTGTTTCCTCTGAATGCAGCCAATTCACCTGGCAACAAAGATTAATTAGCTGCTGCTTTTTTGTATGCAAAAAGAAAGAAGTATGATTTCTCTTTGCTTATAAGAACTTCTGGTAAGTGGTGATAGGTTTCAAAACCCCTTTCCTTTTTGGCAACCACAGTTCAATTATCAGCAACTCCAAGTTCAGAATCAGAGAACATTGATTCCATTCTGTGATTTTACAATTGCTAGGGATTGGTTAAATGCTAAAGACTTCTCATGTGGAAGATGAGATACTGTTCTCTTCATTTTCAAGGGACAAATAGGTATATTAAAAGGGGTTTTAGAGTATCCAAAACATGATAAACTCTTGGCTTTCTTTTAAAAAACTATTCATGAGGTTCTTCTTAGAAATAGGAGAGACTGTCTAATTTCTATGGGTGGAAATCCCATCTGCAACAACATTTTGCAAAGTGACATGCTACCAATACCTTTTCCAGTGAGATGCAGATACTAAAATCACATAAGCTAGACAAGGTAATTTTATAACATAAGCAGAAAACAATAAAAGCTACTGTGATACTCTATATTACATATGAAATGTATAAAAGAATAAAATGAAAAGTTCTACAATTTTTTTTAAAGCTGCATCAGAATTTCCCTTCCATACTGTAATCATGAACCTAGTAACTTTGCTAGGTTCATGAAGAATGACCTTGATAAGCATGGCATAACTGTAAGCAAAATAATTTTTAAAAGAATGAGTCTACATATATAATTTCATCATTTCTAGAAACATGGATGTTATTAGACTTGAAGATAACCAGTGGATTAAACCAACTTATTCTGATATGAACCGAAATGTGATCTAATTGCAGGCTGCAGAGATTAAACACATTTGGAAAGAAATAGGACTCTCCTCTACCTCTCCAACTGCCCATCTCTCTTTTCCTCTTCCACCACAGATCTGTGGCAGCCTTACTTTCAGCTAACAAGTTAGAAAACTGGGTGAAGCATCAGTTTGGCATTATTTTTTTAAAATTATTAATAGTCAAAAGAGGTGACAAATGTTTCAGGTGTTACTAAATATTTAGTGGGTATCAAGGTACAAATTAGTAATTAAGGGCATTAATCTGTTGACTGATATTGGTGCTTAGAAAATTAGAAGTGTCAACATGTTTTTTCAACCACAGTATTCCAGATCTAGGAATATTTTAGTTGGTTTAGTATAGGGAAGAAGATGCTTAGAAATGCATAATTAAAAAAATAATAACACCTGATTTATTTATCATCTTGTGTTTTCTGGAAAATGTATTAATGAGAGGTGGCATTATCTGACAGTTAAGGAAGGAAAATGGAAGTCATCTGTTATATGCCAACTATGCTCATAAGCAAAATAATATTCTCTTAATCCTCAAAAGGAAAGAGGTGATTATAAAATAATTTGAGACGCTCTGGACAAAACTGAGATATTCTCTGAAAATTTTGTAAGGGCTATATATTTTAAAAATAGTGTAGTATTACTGTAACATAGATGATTACTAAATATATAATTCTTTCCTTTCCGATAATCCATCTCCCTTAAATCTGAAGAGGTGATTAATTTCCTCATTTACTCTTTTGGATAAATATTCTGCTCATAGATACTAGCAATTCAGCTCATCACTTTCCCTTTAAATTCTAACATATTTTAATGAACTTTAGAAGATCATGAACTCTGGAATACTGACTAATTTGGTACATGCCTCCATCTCTTACAGGCTGTATGACTTTGACCAAGCTACTAAAATTCTTAGTAGTCCAGTTTCCTCACCTGTGAGAATGGCAAAATAACCATAGCTACCTCCTATGGTTACTGTGAAGATTGAGGGGTTTCATACAGTCATTGTGAAATTGCTTTTCTGAGTCTTTGGAGGTGTCTGAAATCAGGCTGACTGAGTCAAGCAAAGCTTTGGTGTTTTTGTTGGCAGGTGATTCCCAAATTTCACTTTCAGGTCTTGGACCCTCTCAAATCAGTGGAGCGAAGAGCTCCTTGTGTAATTGCCATCTTTCTGCCTCAAAGCCAAGGTGGATTTACCTGTTTTAGTTTTCACTAAAGATCTCTCTTCTGCTGTGTGCACTAAGGGTAAAATATCAACTCTTAAACTATTTGAAGCAGGCAAATGTTGAAAGGGGAGTTTAGTTAAGTCAATAGCAGTGTGCCAGCTTGGTCTGACTTTCAGAAAGATCACCGTAATAAGCAGACCAATAAATAAATTAAAAGTATAAAATATACATCTATGCAGAATCTTAGAACCCTTTCTCTCACATATAAGTCATTAAAGGAAACTTTGTGTCCTGCCTATTAATTCAACATTTAAAATAGAACCCATCACAGTTCTTTGGAAAAAATTCACAGGTGAGAATAACTGAATTCCTTTGGATCAGATTTTTCTGTACTCCATTAACAATAACAACAACAATAAATGAATAATAACAAGAAACCGTGCTTCTGGTTGTATGTAACATATACTACTAATCTAGTGGTTCTTAGATTTTGTCCTGCCCCTCCATCCCTGGGGGACAACTGACAATATTTGAAGACAATTTTGTTTGTCACAACTGAGGGGTGCTATTGACATCTAGTGGGTAGAGGTCAGGAATACTGCTAAACATCCTAGAGTGCACAGGAAAGTACCAATCCGCCCCCAACAAAGAATTTTCTGGTCCAAACTAGCAATAGTTCTGTGTTGAGAAACCCAGTCTTGATTTGATATACCAGAGACACTGGCTTTGAACCATCAGCCACATCAACATTTAAGATAGTCAGTCTGTGGAGCAGTCTGACAGCTGAAGGATACACCTAGAAGGAATATCACTTTGAATATATAACTGACAAATCTGGATACAGTGCTAAGGAAAGAACTGGTAAAGCAAGTAATTGGTAGCTAATTATGCCAAATAGCATAAAAAGATAATTTTACATTACTGAGTAAATTAGACTAATATTCTTCTTTAATCCCAGGGGGTCTAAAAATATGAAGTTAGGGACTATGAAATGTTATCCTGACACAGATATTTTGAAACAGTTTATAAAAAGCAGTAAACATATTTTTAAAGCAAGATAGCCCAAATGAGGTATGAAGAATTAGAAGTCATTTTCTAGGTCAGACTTTTTTTCCTACGGATCGTATTTTCCGTATGTATCACAAGCATTCATTCCTACAGATCACAAACTACACTTCTAACATTATTTCTCTCTGAAGGCAAATTAGGCTAAAACTAAGAGTTTCTGTACAAGAGTGATTTTCAGCTAAGGGAGCACAACACAAGCTCTAAGGTAGGTGTGAAATTTATTTTTAAATTAAGCCACAACTATTCTGCAAACATTTAACTCAGAACCACACCACTGTAAAAGAATACTGATTCCATACGAAAGGAAGAACCAACATAAATGAAATTTGAAAATGAAGGAAATAAAATATGTGAAAATTATTTTTAATATGGCTAAAATTCAAATATGCAACATTTTATTTTTTAAAGCTTTCACTGTCAAAGACAACATGTATATTTTTCTGATGAAAGAGGATGACTGAAATTGACATTCAGGTGAGCATTTGGTTACTACCAGTATGTGATGTTGCACAAATTTACTCACCTCTGGAATTATCCTCATGTTTTTGAATTTTATTTTGGTTAGTGGCACTGGGAGTTAAAATGTAGTGAGGGCCTCAGAAAAATTGGCTCTTATAGATTTCCACTTAGAACCCTGAGAAGTTGCTTCCTAGGCAGGCACTTCTTACAGATGACGAAATCCAAGGTGAAATAACTGGCTTAACCACAAAGAGAATGGAAGGTCACTGATTTCTGAGCTGCCAATATCTTTTCTCATTTTAACTTCTAGATCTAGCTCCAAAACATTTGCTCTTTCTCCCTTAAGGAGAAATTCTAGGGTCAGAAGGTTAATGGAGGGGAGGGTAGAGATGGTTTTAGGTTTTTGTAGCAGCTCAATTCAAAACTGTTAAGTACCTCCTACCAAGAGACCTCCGCTAAAAATTGTTTCTAGAACAAGGCAAAGGCAGAGATTTAAATATGGGGAAAAAATTGGAAGGAAACAACAAAGCTCTGGCACTGTGAAAGATTCAGAAAAAAAAAATCCAATTTCTGCTCTCAAGATGCTTACAATCCTATTCTAGAGAAAAAAATGAATTCCACTTTAAACAACTGAATAACAAAAAGAAATAGTACAGTTAAGTGTAGCAATGTCTTGTAGAAGCAAAATGCTGTGGGGAAGCCATGTCTCTTACATCTTTTCCAACTCAGAGGAAAGAGACAGTGGGTCAAATGCAAGCTACTCCAGTTTTTGATATTAGTTTCATAATACAGCTATAATCCCATTACAAAGAACTTCAAGGAACTGTTGACATTTTTTTTCCTGCCCTGTAGTTTATTGTCTCAAGTATTGCTTGAAATACCAGGCTACATGCAGAGATGTCTGCTCTAATGGTATTTGTTGACCTGCATTAAGTTAGGGTCAGCCTGAATAAACGGAGATGCACACTACAGGGAACTGGTTAGCCAGATTGTGGTTAGGCTTGCATCATTTTTACAATGCTTTATTACTTTTAACCTAAAGACTAGACATTATCCTCAAATAATCTTGTTATTATATGAAACAGTAATATTTATTAAGAGTGCCTCTGGAAAGCCCCAAATGAAGATATGCGGAGGTGGATTTACTATGAATTTAACGGAACTTAAACTTCAGGGGCTCTCATTTGCACAGCCCCTCCCAGGACCCTGTACTTAATTTGTAATCATAATTCTGTATTCTTTTCCCAAATAGTTTAAGCTTCTGGAAAAATCTTGATCCACCTTGAGTAGAAAATAATCTTGCAGGAATCAAACCTGACTATCCTGACAGGCCAATTCAGAGAAGGATACAAAATGTACTTTTACAAGTGTATGTAAATTTCATTCCAAACGTGTCCCTCCTATTGTTGCTGTCCTCCACCCCTGGCAAAGGATAGATGCCATCTTACCACTGTTACAAGGTTTCTAAAGTCTTTTAAATAAAATTGTCTGTTCAGTGACTGGGAATAATCACAGTGTTTAAAATTAAAGATGAAAAATTCAGAGGCAGAAGATAATTTCTAAGCAAAAAGAGAGACAATTTTTTTTTTTTACATAAACAGTAGTAATTACTATTCAGAGCTAAGGGATACATGCATGTGAGGAAAGGAAGGACTTGGAAATTCTCTCAATACAATTTATAGTGGCACCTACTGAAAAGTGTGGTGAGTTTACGCAGAGTGTGGGATTTTTTACCACGAGTAACACCACGTGTCTGTTTTTCTGGTTTCTGAAAACCCCAAATAAATCCCACAAGCACCTCTAAACCCCACCATGGAATTCTGACACTTCTGAGTAAGAAGTTCAGAAGAAAATAGAAACCTTGGATGTACTATGTCTGTCTATAGTTTTTCCTATAATGCCTTGTCCTGCTTTTTAAAGAAAACTGAAGAAAAATTAATTCAAAAAATGAACAAAATTACCCCAAATGGAAATTGAAAAATAATAATTAAATTGTTCATAACCACTTCCTGTTATATATTTTTTCTCTCTCTCTTAGAAATGGAGTAAGAATGCTTCAAATAAAAAATGTAAAACCCATCCCATCCCATAAAGGGCCCACTCACATAAACAGGAAGCTTATTAAAAGCACTGTTCTTGATTTCCTGACAAAGTCGCTTTTTAGTCTGGTGGCAGCACCTATAAAGTAGAGGATTCTTTTTGTGGGCAGGGTGAAAAATTAAACATTACAATCCATCAAGTACTTGGATTAGTATGAGCTGGTTGAGGCACTCACTGCCTAGAAGGAACAAGGTAGCTCTGAGATCAAGGAACAGGCTTTGGTCTAGCCCTGTCCTACAGATGATGAGCTTCTCTGTCCAGGCAACACAAATCAACTTGAAGTTCCAAAAGAGCCAGTAGATGCCAGTGCATAATAGTGCCAAATGTTTCACGTGTACAATGAACTATTCTCTCATTTCCTTTACATTTAAATACTGTTTTATTTGTTTCTTTCTTTGCTTTCCCTTTCTGGGAAGCACTGTAGCATAATGGAAAGAGTACGGTTTTGGAATTTGAAATCTTGGTTTCTAGTCCCTGGTCTGCATTCGAAGCCTGCTTCCCAAATGATTTTTGTATACACTAAAGTTTTAGGGCCATATCCTAACTCGTCTGAGTCAGAATTAAATTAAATCATGTAGGTAAAATTTATCTGTTAACTTCAAATCAAGACGTGTATGCTTTGCTGCTTTCATTAGTGATACTTTCCAGGGTAGCTCAAAGAACCAAAACACGGGACTATTTTCCCAAAGATCTTGCTTCAAGCCATTCCTGCCTTGCCAACAGCATTCTGCTTTATCTTCAGTTAGGCAGGTAGGTTCGCTGGGGGTTGGTGGGGGGAGTAGAGCTGAGAGCTGTGACACAGGTGGGACTTCTGTAGAATTTCATTTCTGTGACTGTACCTGCCCCACAGGGTGATATAAGGATTAATTCCTATTTGGTAATTTACTGTGTGTAAAACGCCTTGAGCCCCTTGGAGGAAAGTGCTATATAAATGTAAAATAATAATTATAATAATAATAACCTCAACTATTTAACTGATCAGTGAATTAGCCAGAAGATTTAGGCTGCCAAGGGACAAGGCTGAAACCATTATAAGTAGGAACATTTTACATCATCATATCTCATAACTGTTATCACAAAAAGGGGAAACAAAGGGTGAAAATTAAGATAAATCCATGTTCTCCACTGATTTAAATGACAGAGGATCACTAGTAATGGTTCATGAGAGCCAGGAAATGCAAAAATGAGAGCTGCATTGTAATTCTAACTCAGGCGCACATCCTGAGATTTTATACACTTTGGTCTTTTATTTGTATAGAAAATATCTCATCAGTGCAACATCTAAAATTTAGCATTATTAAGGCACTTGATTGTGCTTTTGCTCAGTTGGAATATGTTCATAATTCACCCCTATTGGTAGATAAGGGTTTTCCTATCTGAAAGGTAGTGATGTTATTCTATGAAGTTCCAGGTAATATTTGAATCAATTGTTTACAAACAACTTGATTCCTATGTATTTTCCTAAGAAAACTAGGGATTTTAGGAAATTAAATTATATAGGAGGTAACTTTCCTTCCAAGGAATAAACTATTTTGGTGCCTAAACTTGCAGAAGTTCAACTGCCCTCAGTTCTTACATTATTTGTTTTATTTATTTGATTCGTTTCATGCAGACCCTTCCACTAAAAGCTCAAGGCGCTCAACCCAGAATGTTCATATACTGAACATGAATCACTTCTTATATCACAAAAAGCAAAAGAAAAGGCTATAGAAATCTTAATGGGCAAGCTTCAGATGCTCAAAAGCAATTGTTTAGTTACTCTACTTAGTTATGCATCATTCAAAACACTTTCTAAATCGGGCAAGAAAGGTTCTTTTGTGAAGAACAGGCTTTGGGGCCTTGGACAAGTTTTAATTCTAGTTGTTTTATAGCTCACACACAACAGTAGTTTCGATGTGTATGTAAAGAGGTACTTCCATGCGACAAGGTTTGCAGTTAAGTACTAAAAGGGAAAGGAAAAGAAAGAAAGCAAGGAGAGGAACTGAGCATGTGGTACCTTGTTCTATTTTTAATTATTCATTCCTAGCCTTAAGATTTACACTTTTAAAAAAATCCAATACTGAGTGTGTAAAAACAGGTGTAGACTAAGGTGAACGAATACCAGAAAATAAAGTTAATCAGCATGACTTCAAATTATCTTATAAATACAAAAATTAAGCTTTACTCTGTCTATAAGGAGGAAGAAAGACAAAAAATAAAAAATAGTTTGTGACGAATATTCTTTGCCTGAAGTAGTAAATATTAGACATGCCTTCTGATTTATGAAAAGTCATGTGATATGTAATCCCCAACATTACAAAACATTCCAAATGTGATGTGTGTTTAAACACATGCATACACAAACACACGTGCGCACACGTCAGAAATATGGGTGTTCTGGTATAGCTTTCTTCCTTTAAAGCGCCTCTGAAAAGAGCAGAAGAAAATGGGTATCTGATAAAATGTTTCTGTTGGGGTCACCAGCAGAGAGCATATCTAGTCAAGTGCTGCCAATAATCATTTCTATTACAAACATTTTTAAAATCCACCTATTCTTGAGAGAGATTTTTTCATTCGGTATAGCTAATATGGTGGCCAATGTCCTGGTCTTCTAGTCGCATTGGAATTTCTTGCCCTTGCATCACAAGCTCAGCTGTACTCATCAAAGTAGAAAAGCTGACAGCATTGTCTGAAAGACACAGCTTGGGATAATTGCTCCTTGTAGTTCCCCTGTCAATGAATATTATCATATTCTTCTCACCAATAAGGTTACTGTACTTTTTTTTTCTTTTTATTTTGGATTTCTACACACTTAACCACTAAGCACATTACTGTTCCTTTAATGAAATGGACTAAACATGACAGTGTGAGCTATGGCCTAACATTCTCATGATTCTGTTTTAAAGCCTCTGTGTTCATATTTTTTAAAATAACCTTTGTCCAGAAGAAGTAAAAATGTCAATAATTTTTTACTTGATATTACTGTTTTCTTAAAAAGGCTAACTGAGAAATATCAATGGATAGGCACAAAGCAAAGAAAAAAAAAACACATAAGGCGAGCAAACATACTCTCTTACTGAATTTCTTTCACCTAAATATACAACAGAATCCTCTGACATAATGTATTTTCTTTTCCCATCATGTTAGGCTGAAGAATAGTTCTTGCGCAAAAGTAGAAAAACCATGCTTTAAGTCTCCTAGGGATCTACACCTTTGAAATATTAGCCTCTCTTTAAATTTTAAATGCTAGCTCATTAAGAAGGAAAAAAATTTCAAAGTACTGCAGTCACTAATAACAGCAGCAGCAACAGTAAGAATAACGACATTAACATCAACATTTATCAAACACTTAGATGTCCTAGGCACCACTATAATCACAGGAACTGACTCATTATATCTTCACAACAACTCTACCAGGTAATACTATTATTACTCCCATTTTATGGATAAGAAAATATAGGCACAGAGAGACTAAACATTTACGCAAGATCACACAGCCGTTAAGTAGAGTCAGGATTCAGATGGAGAGAGCCAGACTCTGCCACATAATGAATGTTTGACCCCATAGGGCCCAGTGCTCCTTACTTCCCCTGAAGCTCTTCCCCATGTGGCCAGTGATCAGTGTTTACTTTCCCTCCTGAACACTTACACACTTGTTGGCATATAGCCTGCTGTGACACCCACGGTTAAAAGCTCAGGATCTGGAGTCATATATAAGAGATTTACCCCACATATCAGCAGTGCTTAACTCTACCAATATCTGTGCCTCAGTTTCCTCCTGTGTAAAACAGTAACAATAACACCAGTGTCATGTAGTTGTTGTGAAGGTTAAATGGGTTAAATAGGGCTCAACGGAGGGTCAATGCTTAATAAATGTTAACTTCATCATTACTGATTTTTATCTCTTACTATATATGAGCCCTTTCCCCAATTAGATTGTATTTCTTTTCAGATAAATTATCAATATGAATCCTCATTATTTTGTATTGGGCTTTCCAATTGTTTAATATATGTTGTTGAAAACAACATGTCCTAGGCACCACTGTAATAACGTGTAATAACTCATTAAATCTCCCTAACAATTCTATCAGGTAATATATTTATTTATAATATTATAAGTAATATAATATTTATACCAACGTCTAAAATTTAGTGAGCACTCATTATCTGCCAGGAGCTCTGCCAAGTGCATTATGGTATTATCTCATGTAATTCTCCCCAATCCTTTGAACTAGGGACTTTCAAAATTTCCACTTTACACAGGAGGAAACCGAGGATCACAGAGGTCACACAGCTAAGTGTTCAAGAATGTGAACTTTTAGCCACAACCCTATACTACCTGCTAAAGAATGACTGTAAGGTGGGTATTCAATAAATATTTGGTCCTGATGATGAATCAGCTGTATTCTTAATTACTTCCATTACCAGAAAACTGTGCTTAAAGCAAACTGATGTGGCCTAGCCAATATCATTCATTTATTAGTTACTATTAAAAAGAGATTACTGTGTGCTAGGTACATGCCAAATACCGGCAATAAAAAGAAAATACTATGGATCTAAAATTTTCTCATCAAAAGCAATTAAGGATTTAATATAATTTCATTTACCATCATTTTCTATGTCAACTCTTATAAAAATATAACTTTCTCCTCTCTCCCTTTCTCTCCCTGCCCACTCTTTCTTATTCATTCTTTTAAACCCAAGTTTCATGGTATTAAATTTATACAGATTTTTGCCGATAAGAAGCTTATATGTCAAGGCAAGGAACCATTTTAATTATATTTACTCTTCATTTTGAGGATATTTCTTTTTCATATCTGACAAAGACTTTTGAAGTGACTAAAGAAAGGCAAAGCAACCTGATTAAAAAAAAATTATTTCATGTACAATCTTTTGTCTGTAATATTCTCATAACAGCTTCAAAATTTTAAAAGAAGGTTTTAGCTGTTTTTGTTCTTTTCAAATTGGCAAAATTTGATTTTTTTCCTTCACATGTTTAGATTACCTTTAAAATCAACAAACAAGAAAATAAGGACATATTCAATTTTAAAAATACACTCTTCATTGGTGCCTTGGCGTCATCAACTAATATCAGCATCACTTTGAAAACTGTTTCTATTCTTTAAAAAAAAAAAAAAGAGTTGAAAAATGCAACCATAGAACTCACACAAAACCAAGCCTTCTATCTTAAGGAGAGAAAAAGTTCAAGGGCAATGGGAGACCATAACCATTGCTATTAACAAACGCTCCAATCAGCTAGCAGATTTTGGCAATATTTCCTTCACCTCCACACTGAAGGTATTTCATTTTGTCTGTGAATTTAAAAAAACACCTACTTAAGGGTTTAGGTAGGCAATTCTAAATTCAGTAGTCTTCAGGTAAATTTTGCAGAATCATTATTTCTTATGTATGACTGTAAGTTGTACTGAGTTTATGATAAAAGAAAGTCTCCTGAAATTCTGTCATTAAATAGCTCAATTATGCAGAATTATTTAAAATGTAATGCCAAAGAAGAACATTTTATATTTATCTAGAGTACATTACACATAGAAATGACCTTAGGAAGTTAGTTTAATTCATTAATTCATTAAAGATATTGTGTATCTGCTAGGCATTATAATGGACAATAAAAATACAAAGAACAATCAAATTGATCTGAAAAATAGTAGGGGGCATATAAATGGTACTGATGAGAGAGAACAGAGATGAGCTAATAAAGTGGCAATCATACTTGCCGTGAGCTGAGGGCCAATCACATATCCAGGGAATGTGTTAGGGCTTTATAGGAGCCACTTCACACCAGCGCTGCAGGACGGGTATCATAATCTTCTCACAGATGAGAAATCAAATGGTTGATGGATTATAAAGAGCTTGGTAATGTATAACAAAGTTTTGATTTTATTTTATATGTAATGAAGAAACATTTTCAAGGTGAGGAATGATAGGATTGAATTTTTGTTTTAGAAAGATAACTTTGGTGTTGCATTCATTTTCAATATAGTACCACTTTCACTGGCTAAATGTCCACCACACAAAGATATGATATTTTGGGTGAAACTGTGTGATTCTCTAACTAATCCAGAGTTCATCACCAATAGAGCCCAGTAAGAATAAAGTACTATATGGTTTCTAGAAAATATAGATTGGATATCATTATTCTTTATTTTTTTTAAAAGTCACCTTTAATGATTCCCGTTAATTAACCAATAGAAATTCATACTGAGACATCCACGATCTGCTCCTGAAAACTGAACAGCCTTGTCTCCCACTAAATTCCTTAATGCCCTAAAGTCTTACCACACTAGTCTCTGCACCATTTCTGAAAACACCAGATTCTATCATGGCTTCCCACCCCAGTTCTCCTGATGTTCCATCCACTTAGATTGCCTTATTCTTTTCTCTATCAGGTGAAAACCTCATTCATTCTCCAACATCTACTTAGAAGATCATGTCCTTTCCAGAGTCTTCCCTCTTAAACATCTTAGATCAACCACGTTTCCTTCAGCACTTCATCCTTCCACAATAGCACCTTTTCATTTTGCTTTATATTGAAGCTATTCGTTTCTAAGTCTCCCTCCTTCTAGAATCTATTTGGTAAACATTCTGAGATTATTGGTCTTGAATCTTTCATTCAAGTTTTACAAACAAAAAAGGAAAAGAAGCAAAGCGTATTGTATACTTGGCCAAGTAATAATGTCCAAACGCTGCACCGCCATAACCAATGCTCAGTAACTGGCTGGTGAATGAGAGAGAGCCATTCGTTCAATCGCTTACTCGCTCCCTTTCTCATTCATTCAACAATTCTATATGTTCATATTTAGAAGAAACTAAAGGCTGCTTTATAAAACTTTTCCTGTTCATTTGGAAAAGAATCTTCTACAAATCAACAGGATAAGAAAAAAATCCATTATAATTACTATTATTGAACCAAGCAATGGGACAGCTGAAGAGTACATACCATGTTAGAGGCAGGAAAACTTGTGATAAACTGAGAATTGTACCAGCTCACCATTTAATATCACTGCCTCCATACAGCCTATAGGTATTTATTGACTGTCTCAAACTAATGTATGAGAGCCTGTGGTACTGGCAGAAGTATATGAATTACCTGTCCAGAGATACTAATAGATATATGTAGATGTTAAAACAAACAAAACAATTTTATAGTACCACAGGAGAGAAAAGACTAACGTTTACAAAACTATTTATTGTCTAGGCAAGACTGTAGACTCCAAACATAGCACCTCATTTACATCCTTATCAAAACACTAAGATGGCTAAATAAAAACATAACTGAGTATGAGAATCTTCATCAAATTCCCAGAGGCCACAATATTAGGAGGCTGAAGAGCCAGAATTAAAAAGCATAGAGACCTTAGACTTTTCCATTTCCATTACATTACTTCTCCTTTGAATCTACTTCTAAACCAAACAAGTTGAAATCAATGTGAATATATGTTTTAAAAGAAGGGTTCATGGAAGAGTGGGGTTTTAATGTAGGCATCAAAAGATAGAAATTAGTAGGTAGTGTTTATTGAGTATTTACTACTGTTCTAAACATTCTGGATATATCCACTCATTTAATCCTTACAGAAATTTTTTGGAGGTAATATTATTATTATTACTGTTGTCACTTTGCAGTATGGACACTGAGCCAAAGAGAAAATAATAAACTTTCCCACAAAGTCACAAAGCTGGTAAGTGGCTGTGAAGTCAGACATCCTTGTCTGTAGCCCACAGAATTTAACTATCATGCTATACTGCCTCATTAGGCTGTAAGGATATTTCATGTGATGGCTTGAATAAAGTTCCAAGCATGGGGCTATTACCACCACATTGGAAGTTAGGGCTTATACATATGAATTTTGTGGGCGACACAAACATTCAGTCCATAACATAGCACTTCCCAAACTCTTTCATGTCATGGTGTACCTAGAAAGGGGTGATATTTGTCTTGCTTGCTTGCTGGGATAAACTGGGCAGGATCTGGAGCTTTAGAGAAGGCTCTGCTGGGCTAGATATGACTAATCCCTGGAGCTCTAGTTGCCACTAGGCCTCCCTGAGGGGATCGATAACTATCCTACAAAGTTTAGCAAACTATGCACTGTACAAAACCACAAACTCTTCAGCACACAAACAGCATCAGCCATTATAATCACTGTCTCAGAGCCTCATTTTGGATCTTTCACAATTGAGCTGATATTTTTCTGGAAAACAGCATTAGTGTGGAAAGGGGTTTCCTAGGAGGCTGATCAATAATCACTGGAGAAAAGATGAGGATATTTAGAAAACTGCTGCAAGGCATAGTACAAATTCCAAATAAGTCCACTTTGGAAAAGAGCAGATCAGATAGTTGACTTTTCTTAAAGAGAATGTTTCTAAATATTTATAATTTTATAGTTCTCCAGGTGTCAGCAAAAATGTTTAGAAAGTAAATGGAAATCACCATTTCTTCCTGAAACAGATACTTTTTTTCTTTTTTGGGCAAATTCAGTAATCATCAATAGTTTAATCTTCCTAGAATAAAAGTTGAAGAAATTTTCTAAAAGTGGGGAAGAAAATCTTTCTTTTTTTCCTTAGAGGAGTACAGCTAACACACAACATCAGGCCCTTTTGTACTCACGTGGGGCCAAAATAAACTACATGGAAAATTAAGATCCCTTTTCCTGACATGTCCTTCTTCTTCAGTTCAGAGTGGGACATTGGTTAAAAAGAAGGAGGCTTGTGGTGTTAGGGTGATCATCTTGGTCACCACACCCTGGACGTAACTTTAAAATGTCTACGTCTTTTGGACCTAGAGACTGTCACACAGATTAAAGTGAGTCAGAAAGAGAAAAATATCGTATATTAACACATATAAGCAGACTATAGAAAAATGGTACAAATCAACCAGTTTGCAAGGCAGAAATAGAGACACAGTTGTAGAGAACAAACATATGGACACCAAGTGGGGAAAGTGGGGAGGGTTGGGAGGGAATGAATTGGGAGATTGGGATATCAAATTGTACACTCTAAGTACATGCAGTTTATTGTATGTTAACTGTATCTCAATAAAAGTTCTTTAAAAAAAAATGTCTATGTCTTAGACACTAAGATGCAGGAAGACAGCTTTAAACTTTCTATCTCATTATTATTTGTGTTCTGGAGCTTCATTAATCTCTCTTACAGAAGGTAGACTCTTCCCTGGTGATTATAGATATAGTGGATTTTACATTTCTATCTAGAAAACAGATATCAGCAGGACATCATCAAACAAGAGTCATTCAAAAGCCTGTTGAATTTGATTAGATACTTCAGTACCTGCCACTACTCCTACAGTATGATTCTGAAGTACTCAACTTTATTTTCCCCACCTTGGCGTACAGGAAAGATGATATTGAGGTTCTAACACATTCTCATGGATTTACTTAGGGTTATTTGTAATTTCTAGAGTACAAACTAAAACATAACCCATTTTCTCCCACTTAATAAAGCATATTAGAAACCACAGGTGTATACCTATTATAGGAACAATCTTGTGTTCATTTTGATTTTTAAAAGAATAAATCATATATATATATACTTCAGAAATTTATTAATAGCAACAAATTTGTTGTTACACATCTCACATAATTGAAACACACCAGTATTTCTTATTACTGGAAAGAAAAATCATTGTGCAGATTATACACCTCACCCAACAAACATTAACTGAGTTCCTACTATGTGTTAGAGCAGGGCTAGATATAGGAGACCACAGATGAATAAACAATGTCTCTCCCTCCAAATGTTACAATCTATTGATGTGAGCAACCAGGCTTCTATCTAGTTTTGGGAACTGGGATGTAAATGGGCAATAACTCATTGCGGGTAGTAGATAGTAGAGAAGCAGATGCTGTGAATTGACTAATTAAAAAAAACAAAAAGTCTTCTGACTACCTGTCTCATTCTGGGTTCCCTCCAAAGAAGAGTCTGAGACAAGGACTTGGTGCAGAAAGTAATTGGGAAGGTGACCTCAGAAGGCAGGAGAAGGAGTGATGAGAGTGAGTCAGAGAGAAGGACTGACAATAATAAGGATGTGTCAAAGAGGCCACCAGCAGTGCAAGTCCATCAGGATCTTGGAGACATATACATAATACCTCCAAAGGTATCCATCTGAAGGAAATGGAGGCTAGAACATTTCTCTTCCAGCTCTGCTCCTCCTTTGGTTGAGAGTGGCCCCCACAGGGAATTAAGCTGCCATCCTAGTTCCCCAATCCAACGTAGATTTATTGAGTTCTCCCAGCATTGGAAAAGGCCCTGGGCCAGAACATGGAAGAGCACCATAGAGGCCGAGTCTGGGCTAACACTGAACTGCTCCAATGTGGCTGAAATTATAGGCGAGCTAAGGGATATGCCTGACACACTGGCTAAAGCAGCCTGTAAAGATGTCTGGGGGTGGGGCATAGACACTGTGCAATCTGATCCAGCACAATCTAATCTAAAGCATGGTCTGCGGAAAGGTTAGACTGACATCTTTTTACTAAATTATATCCCACATAAATTGTCTCTGGCTCCTGAAAGAAGTCAAACTTTGGGATAGTAAATCCTGACACTGTCCAGCTTAGAAACAAAAAAATGATAATTTGCTAATTGGCTTACCTGATTCTCTGGCTATGATGTCAAGATCAGACTCTCAGCAGTTCTTATGAAAATCCTGACACTCATTCACCAATTACTTTCTAGGAGTTGATATATATTGATCTCCCTGTGTTTCAGGAGAGAAATCTTTGAATTGCATTAGGGAGCTTTTCTAAAAATGGTGATGCACTTTTGCGTTGTTCTGTCATGACTGGGCCTATTGAAAATTTCCTGACATTCTGAATTCATGGCAATATTATCTGTGCTGTTGTAGTTGGTTTATATTTTTTCTGTTGTTGTTTTGTATTAAGGTAGAGGAGAAATAAGAAAAGGTTAAGAATTGCATCTAAATGTATTAAGCTTGAAGGCTTTCAACATAAATGAGAAGATTTATAGAAAGTTATTAAGACCTTTAAGCTCCTATAAACATTTCATCATTGCTGACAATATCTACTTTTGTTAACTCTGCCCAAGCAGTTCCTGTGTTGCTGTAAGGCTGAAGGTGAGTTTATTTTGCAATTTACCATGCAGCATAGAAGCTTTCTAGAGAATTTTGGTTTGGGAGCCCAGATCATAAGGTAAAACAATAGATATTTTATGGTTACAGGAGAAGAATTTATAGACATTTCATTCTTCCATTATAATGTATAAAGGATATGACTATATTCCCAATCCCTAGAAAACGTGGTGATGGTGGTACATTATGGCCCTTGATACGAACATGTGTCATCTCCCTTTGACCATGAGTCTTTAAAAAAGTTCTGGGGAGAAAAAGAGCCCCAGGGACCATTTAGGTTCTGTCGGTGAGTTCCATTTTGAGACATCAAATCCAGTTGCACAGAAACCAAATGTCAATATTTTCAAAGCTCTTTCCATCTTATACCCCACTTCCTTTTTGTTTTATGCTTTTTCTTCCCCTTTTCTATCTTCCCTTTTCCTTGATCCTCTTCTTCACTCTTTATTCCATTTGCTCTCATTTTCCCCATGCCCAGTAGTCAGTCCACAGTCTGCATCCTGAAAGAGGCTTCAGTGATGGAAAAGAAAAGACCTCAGACAAAGCCATCAATGTCTAAGACAGGGAGCTCTGGAGGGTGGTGGATGGTGATTGGGGCCAAGCCTGAGGGAGAGTGCTCAGGGCTCTGAGGCTCTTAACCCAACAAGCCATCAGGCTTCTGCAGGCTTGATGGCTGTATCGAGCCTCCAAAGCTTTCCTGAGCTGACAAGGACTTGCTAATTTCAAACTTTCTAACCAATTACAATCACAAAGAACTCTGGACAATAATCAGTGAGCAAAGTGAAAGTGCTGGGGTGGAGCCAGCGGCCCTAGCAGGTTTCACTCTGCTGGCAACATGCAGCTGGGACTCTGCTCGATGAGTAGATAAAAACGCAGTATAAAATATAAACGTGCTCAATGTGTCCCTCTGGCTGTCTTGTTCCCAGTAGTGGGGTATGTAGGAACCTTGTCCTGCATTTAGCCTGTTAATTTCTGGTGGTGTTAATTTAAAACTTTTGATGATGATTTGAATGGAAAATACCTCAGTGTTTTCTTTATTGAAACACCAAGTTCCAAGTCTTGGATTATTAGGTTAAGCTCTGTCCGTGAGACCAACATAAATGCTTTTCATATCATCTGCCTTGACAAATAATAATAATAATAATAATGATAAATGCAAAAGAAGAAGGGAAACTATTTAGATCGAACCCCCCTTATTTTAACCTGTTTTTTTTTTTAAAGGACTAAATTGAAAATCTGGGTCCCTGAATGTAGAACATATGATTCAAAAAAATCTTTTTTCAAATCCTTACAGAACATTCAAATCACCCAATGTTCCAGGACCTGAATTTTTTATATTTTAAAATGGGAAAAGCTGCTTAAAATAAGTGAATCAGCTGTTAAGTGATTTCTCTCTGTCTCTTCCCCTACTCTCTCTTTCAAATGGCTGAAAAAATGCTTAAAATGGTGTATGCAATTGATATGTGCTGCTTAAGAAGCTTAATATAATTACTGAGGACTCAGAGTTTCTATTTGAAAACAAGATAGGCGAGGGCAATAGAAACTAAGTTGTGAGTATTCATCCCTGTGAGGTGTGGGGAATGTTTCCAAGGGTTTAATCCACTGAGCAAGGTAAGGGGTGCAAAGCAGTTATTCACAGATTTCTCTGTCCTCCTGGAAACCTAGGGAAAACTGGGAAATCCAGAGAGCAATGTAAGGGGACAGTGTGACAGATGCTGTGCAGGAAGCGAGCAAATAAAAGTCTATCTCTGCAATCCAACGCTTTTGTTGCACTAAGCACACCACCAAAATATCCTGATTGGTTTCTGAGACTCTTCTCCAATTTTACTTTTTAATCATATTTCCTCTTACACCAGGACCTGAAGCCTTGGACATCTAGTCTGAGAGGTTCCATGAATGTCATCTCACAGATGACATCTTTTTCTCCTTTGTGTTTTCATATACCTAACTCTCATTTTCCATCTCCTAACCTGTTAATTCACTGTCGGCAATATTATCTGAATCTTTAAAAGATCATATAAGACTTTCCTTTTTTACCCTAAGGTCTGCATCACTCTTGTTCTTCTTTTGATCTACAGATCTCTAAAGAGGATGAAGTTCTCTACAAAGGCTAAGCATTTTGGCAGAACTCCTTTCCTTCCCTCCCTAACCGCAGGCTGCATTGACCTCACCCTCTTGGAAAAGTTTGCAGAATTGGTCTCCCAGCCTGATGGGACATGAGAGTGATCCTTCAGCAACAGCAAGGACAACAGTGACAGCAATAACAGAAAACGCTCACTGTAAAGCATAAAGCAGGTGAGGGGAATATGCAGGGCAACAGAACGAACACGCTCAAAGGGAAAGAGGCCTGAGCGAACCACAACATCAACGTCACTGTTCACAAAATTTATGATTTTTCCCCCAGAGAAAATTGATAGGTGATATCATCTATAAAGAACTAGTAAATGTAAATTAACAGATATGTAGCAAATGAGTGCACTTAATGATGATTTCCAGCTGAAATGATTTTTTTTCCTAGAGACCAAGTTTTTGTTAAACTTAATCCTTACTCTCTTCTCTCTCCAGCAGCAGAAACATCTGGTCGGTTTTAGATTCCCCTTGGATTTCCAACTTCAAAGGGAATTACAAAGAATAACAAATTCATGTACTGGCACTAAAAAAAAATTAGAGCAGCAGGAGAGAATGGTAAAATTGTCCTTAGTTGACTGCTAGTGACAGGTGCCACAGGCAGAACTACGAGAAAAGACAAAGGCAAGATCACTGGTTGACAACCCGAGTTTCTGGAAGGGACTGAATCTTTGGCTACATACAAATATGCACAGGGCCCTTACAAACTATAAGGAGCTCTCTCCTTGCTTAAGTGAAAAATAAATAAATAAATAAAGTATAAGGAGTTAGAAGGTAAAGGAAAAAACAAAAAAAGAAATGGGTTCACATGTACCTGTCACATAGTAAGCATCAACAAAAGTTTGTTGAAAGGGTGATCTGGAGACAATCTTAATGATTCACTTAACCTCTGGGTTTTTTATTTAATTTGCAAGAAAATGGTGTGAGTTCTGATTCAACAAAGGGCTGGATAAGCCATCCCAGAAATAACTCAGGCTCCTAAGAATCTACTAGACCTATCATGTCCTCATAGAAGATTAGACCTCTAAGGGTCTCAAAAGTAGTCTGTTTCTTCTTTGCTCTGGATCCTTATCAAAGGATGGCCGGAAATCGAAGTCCTACCAGAGTGGAGGAAAAGAGTTTGAATGAACTACTGATGTTTGTAGTTATGCCAAGTTGTGCCTGACATCACTTTATAGAACTGGATTTATCTTTCTCCTTTGTCATTTTCCTAACAAAACTGAAACACATTTCTTAGAGCGCAGGTCTTGATGTAATCAAACATTAGAAAATGAGAACAGTGAAAGAAAGTACAGTTTTGCCATGTAATTACCTCTTACAAATAACCTTTCTTCTTTCTTGTTTTATGTGCAATGTTGTGCAGCAACAACAATAAAAATAAAGATATGATTAACCAATCAACTTGTGTGTGGACAAGGAGAGAGAAAGAGTTAAGGGCTAAAATGTCTTTAAATAAGTAATTATAAAGGTCTTTAAACTTAGTATTCAGAGGTTACAGATCCCCACACCACAACTATGTTGATTCACAGAATGACCATCAAAAATTCAGAAAGCGAATTGCTTTTGATAAAAAGGACACATCAACAACACATTAAGAATATTTTGTAGAGTAGGATAGAACAAATAGAATCAGTTTTCTATGGGGCCTAGCATGGTTGCTAATGCAGCAGTCCCTCAAAAGCAGACCATCTCCAAAGGAAGTTCTTTATATCACAGGCTGTGAGTAATCTCAAGGGCAGGGTGAAAAAACAGAGACTTCTCAGCATTTTCAATGGGAAAGGACTGAGCTGGCTGCAAAATCACCTCCTTGAATATCTTTGGCTTGAGTGGAGTTTTCATCCTTCTCTTACCACTCCAGGTAAGGCAGAATCACCAAAGTTATCTCAGTAAAAGAATGCTGTAATTCCCATCCTTATGTTAATTATGCGTGATGGTAAGTTATGTGTCTAATTAAGTTTACCAGAAAATATTCCAGCTTCTTGAAACATGGGTCTGATGACATAAACAAAACTTTTTTTTTTCTTTTGTAACTATCTATATTTAAGTCTAAAATGAAATTCCTGGCTTGATGGGGGCATTTGCAAAGGATCCCCCGCTCTATCTAAGCAGAATCATCCAACCATGATTATGAACTAAACTAGAGGGAAGGAGGTATAAGATATGGAATACTACTCTATTCCAAGAAATGTTGTTTTATGGCCAATGTAACAATTGAACAAACACAAGACCCAAAGGCCAAGCATAAGAAAATGCCACACACAAGAAGCAAACAGTGTCATTAATCATCGTAGTTGTAGTAATAATAATAATAGCTGTTATCATGATAAGACAGTTAAGGTTCACTTGGGCATAATGAATAATACTTTAGCTACAAAGAACGATGGGTAAACTTACCCTTCTCTTTAAAAGTCAGTTTATATTCTAGGTTTACATGACATGAGCTACGTAATCCAACACCATATGTAAGAAGAGGATGCAGGAAAAAGTGAAGATTTATGCCCTTATTTCAGTTGTTGTGTTGTCAATATCAATCTTAAAATAATGATGAAAAGGTTAACTGTTTTAAAATTTGGATATTATGGGTTATGGTAAAATATCCTTGCAGCTTTAAAATAGTACAGTAGCTAGCTTCTACCTATCTTTTCTTGGAACGCCTGCTTCAACCCCAAGCCATCAGATACATTCCTGACCTTTTGAGGACATTTTAATGATGGTAATGCCAGGCCAGGAGAAAGAGAAACAGAAATGATCAGAAGACTGAGGGGAAAAAGAAATGAGATGGAAAGAAAAAAATAGTTTGTATTGTTTACACCATCCAGTCTGGCAATTTTTACAGATGCTTTCTGTTTGCTTGGGATAGTTTATTGCTTATGTTATTTCTCTTCTTTCTTTTTTTCCCCTGTGCTTTCCTCCACCTACTTTGAAAATATTTTGTATGTGTCCATACTGTAAACCTTCATATTTTTCTAGAGATTTAGTGCAGTGGAGAAGCTCTTTATTTTTTTTTTCCTTCCCCAAGGGTTAGGCACATCAATATTCTAGCTACTCACTTTCGAGGCCAATGGAAAATGTGCTCCAAAGATTAAATAGACTTGAGTAACACATAAATCCAGTTTATACTGATGCAGGATGTTACGCAGTTACTCATATCCTGAATCTCTGATGAGTGGAATACACCTGTTGGAACAGTCACTGACCTCCAGGTCAAAGACAGCCAGGCAGGATAAAACCTTCACCACTGGTCCTCTGCAGACAACCTATTTGCATGAAGGATTCCTCCCCGTGGCTCTAGGTGTAAAAGAGGTGGTCTAGCCGTGGGAAACTAACCTACAAGAGGTTCTTTAAATATTCTCAGGATAAACTGGAGTAACACACACAGCCACACAGGCAGCGGGTGCCCTTGATTCTGTCGCGCACTATCTCCCTCCATGCCCACTTCCCCAAACACAGCCCTTTTTAAAAAAATTATTCAGACTATTAATGTATAATTCCTCCTTTTTCAGACTTCCTAAGTGCCTCCTCAGAAAGAAGTCTTCCGTTTCTGCCCATAAATCTTAAAAAAACTATAAACAGTTAAATCCAGTGTTACCTTTGGTTTAAGTCAGTTTGCCATATTTATCTAGGATGGGTTGGCTGCAGTCACGCTGGACTTCTAAATAGTCAGAGGGCTGTTTTCCTTTCACCTCAAATATGGAATTGTATATAACACAGCATATATCCAATAAGGAGTATAATGAATGCTGCATCGATCTGGCATGTAGATTATCATCCTAAGTTTGAGTCAGGTAAAAATGTACCAAAAAAAATTTCATCTAAGAAACCCAGTCAAATCTTTAAAATGTCTCTCTAGTCAACCAAGTTGCCCTTTGGCTTACAGATATGCCTAAGAGTGTCATGAAACACTGATGAGATTTTATGATCAATCGTGTTACATTTTAGAAAATATGATGACTCAGAAGAAAAAACTCCTCTATACAGTGATTAGAACTATTTATCTGAATGTTTTTAACATTAAAATGTAAAAAGTTCTAATGGGCCTGAAATACTGATGGACTAAAGTGCTATAATGACTGGGGTTTGCTTCAAAATAACATGGTGGTAGCACAGGAAAACGACAGGCCATGAGTTAATCACTGCGCAAGCTGGGTGATGAGTATGTGGGGGTTCATTGCAGTGATCTGCCTACATTCATGTATTTCAAACTTTTCATAGTAAAAAATTTAAAAACGTATACTGATTTGATTCATTCATTTACTTATTATTTATTGACTGATTCATTTACTTTTTATATGTAAGATTATGGAAACAAAAAGTAAAAAAAAATACTCTTGTTGGACATTTAGGTTAAGTAAGCTATTCCTCTTTAGAAACAGTATATATTTATTTAAAATGATGTTTATAAGGACTATGTAGTTACATGTAGAATTCTTAGGTTAAATTTTGAAAGCAGGACATAAAATTATATGGAAAGCATGATTACAGCATGTTTTAAAAAATATATCCTCAGGGGAAAATGAGAGTAAGGAAATATATCAAATGGTTATTAATGGTTGGATTTAAATTACAGAAATAATTACCTTAATTTTTCTTCATTTTACTCCAATGTGTTTTTCCAAATTATTTTTAATAAGCATGTATCATTTTTAAATGAAAATAAATATTTATTCATTAGTGGATAAGATGTGCTCTCCTTTCCCAAGGAGCTATTCATTTACTAAAACAGAGAAACTACAAACACACAGCATTGCCCTGATAGTTTAAATCTTCATACCTAGAAGTGAAATACACCCACAGGAAAAGAAACATCAATACAGATTTTATCTGATCATAGAAACATAAAGAGCTTTCTGTGTGTTGGATAGAAATAGGAGGAACTGGCTTCCCTGCAAGCCAGAAAGAGTGTGAAATTCAGGCCATTTTGTGATGAGATCATTTCACAGTGAATGCAAAGGGAGTGACAAATAAAGGTTACTAAATGAGCCTGTCCCTTGAGTTCATATCATTCACACTGATATGAGTTTCTTTTGGGGCAGCATAACAAGTAAAGCTTGAGAGAGGAAGTGGGGAGTTGCAGTCTAAAGCCTTGTGCCCTTCACTGGCAAGATGGATACGTTTAGAGAGATAGATAGATGTACAACAGAATTAGAAACAAAAATACAGTGACAACTGTGGATTACGTGCAATGGATATGGAAAGTCTCTGCTAGAAAGCTATCTTTATTACCCCAAGAGATTATTTTCCTCATTTTAGATAAATTCCTATAAAGTGAAGTCAAGAGTATAGGTGCTAAAAGTTTGGATGAATATGATGTTCAAGACTAAATAGGCTTGGCTAGAACAAAGTAGAATATATTCAGATGCCAGGCAAGTCACCCCTCACTCCTCCCTCTCTGATATATCTGCCAGTGCATTTCTGTGCAGGCCAATCTCTAGCAAACTCAGCTCTTTCAAGTTCTGTCTGACTTGATGATGTTCTACTAATATATCCTCAGTCCTGACCTGCTCTCTCCTCCCAGCCACTGAACTCTCAAGAATTCTAGAAACTTTGAATTTTGAAACCTTACAAATTCTCACTGAAAGACACACAGACCTCAAAGTTTCAAACTTAGGGTCACTTGCAGCCCTGGTGTTGGTTCTCTTACTTAACTGTTATGGTGGTAGTGGTGGGGGTTGTTCATGTCCCCTTCGTTTGTGGGTATACACAAGTAATCATGTCTGATTTTAAGGCTGATCCACATGAAGCAAATGCATTTCAAATTTACAGCATATCATCAAATAATAACATGTAGCTCAAAGCATCACAAAATATGTTTGGAGGGCTTTGTTTGCATAATGCCAAAACATTCAGTGTTCCACATGGAAACATCGGTTCTCACCTTTACCAAATCACCTTCTCTGTCCACTCAGGTGTCCTTTGGAAATATATATATATTTCCTAAAACATCTATATAAAAACTATGTATTATATATATAATATATATTATCTCTGGAGAGTCTTCCAAGCAAGTCCCTTGAATAATTCCACCCCAGTGAAGCAAAATCATTGTAAACCATTTGTTGAACTCTGTGATAATAGGTTCTAGAGATTGTTTCTTATCATTATAAATGATGATATTTCAAATGAACAAATAGGATATGAAATAGGTACCTTTCACCAATGACAAAATACGTTCCGTTCAAATTTAGTACTTGAGGTGGCAGACTCACCACAGCTTTAGGCCTAATTCTTTCTGAGGTTGGGAGAAATATACTTGACTTCTTTGCACCGCAGTATTTTGGGCCATCACTTAGAGATGATGAAAGTTGCTTACCAGACAGTAATGTCACGAGGAAAATCCAGTTAGTGATGGTGAAACATTCTGCAATGAAAAGAGTACCATCAATGCTAGGTATTTAATAACTGTATGACAATGTGGCAATCATAGAAAATAACCCATTTACTTTTCACTTATAAAAAGTAAAGGATGAACCCCTTTGGGAGTGAAAATACAACTGTGCCCTGAGAAAGTCCTTTTGTAGCTGTCTGTGTGCTTAACTTTAAGGCTCTAACCAGTTGCAACCGGTTGTGAATGACTTGCTGCCTATTTCTGTAATTCACTGTAACTTGTGTTGAGAAAGTTATGTTTTATGGTTAATTATCCATGGTCTGTTTAAAAAAATAAATCAAACCATTGTGAACCACCAGGATTTGCAGCTCCATTTGAACTTTACTGTACTTTTGATTAAACATTTTGTAAATACAAACAAACTGGTTTCTCCTTGTTTGGGGTTGTTTGATACTTGCGTTCTGCATATAAATATTGTGGCAATAGTGGTAGAACAAGCTATGGATTATTTTCCCCTGGGTTCATGAGTTGTGAGTTACTGGCCTTATCCTCTTTCATGAGTATAAATAAACGTATAGCATTATATTCCAAGTCCTGTAAGACAACTGGAACAAGTGAACTGAAACCTTTTAAAACCAAAACCTTTTATGCTAAGTCACAGAGCAACAAAACAAACCCCAAATTAACATTTAAACAGCTTCTACTGTGGAGCAACAAAATCACCAAATATTATATAATCTGCATTTAAAAAATTGCTTCCCTAACAAGCAGCAGTCTACCAAGAATTCCACATGCCAAGTCTTTTCACTGCTTTTATAATGGAGACACTGTAGGTGGTTTTACCATAGATCACCTCCCACCCCCAATATCACCACCAGAATGAAGCCTTGAAAATAACCAGCATAATAACTTAAGCCAAAACTGATTTAGCAAGATCAAGAATTATTGTAGCTAAAAGTAATGAAACAATATATAAAAGAAGAATTCTATATAAAATTTGTCTGTTGGCATCATCCTACGACCTATATAAATAAAAGCAGTCTAAAGAATAATTGCCTAGAGAAAATGAGAAAAGCCGAGATTCAAAGGCCCCTGTGGCAGAGAATTAAGAGGAGTGTATTCAGGACCCAGAATCACACGTCCCAAACACATCTGCATGTGGAACTTAACCAGGATCACCAAAGCACTTTGCCCAAGATTATGTTTTTTAAATGATCCAATGGTCTGTGCAGCACTGACCATTAAAAAGGACCTCTAGGAAAGACATAAAATTTCTTTCCGCAATTTGTTGTTTTAATAAGACAGAGACAGGATAATAAGGGATTTCTAATAAAATGGGAGGGTCGTCCCTTGCTGAAGCTTGAAGAGCACTGCATCTGATTTCATCTTATCCTTTATTACTCACATGGCCTACTGCTTACCTACACAAGCACTAAGAGGGAACAGCCACCACTGCTCACCAAAATGTATTCATGAAGCAGCTACTATGTGCCAGGCATAACGAGAATGATTCTTCTTGAAAAGGAAAGTCAGTGACTGAGGTTCTTGTTGCAACATTTAAAAATATCTATTACTGCCAAGAGCAATGAGAAGCCAGGTTAAAAGAGTTGTGAAGTACTTATGAAAAATTAGAAAATGTCTAAAATTTGCCCTAGCTTCTTGTATGCCCAGAGAATAGAAAGTTTAGGCCTGCCAGACCTTCCTAAGCCTGGATCCCATATTGCAGAAGAAAAGCTAGAAGTAGCCTATACATTACCAGGGACGTGGTTATAACAGAAAACGAGGGCTGTATAGAATTAGCTGGCATTCATTGGGTGTTGAAAGGTCAATTCTGTCCTGAGTATGGTTCAGAGAGTGCAAAAACTCACCGCAGTAGAATTGGAAGCTATTCTGATAAACTGAGACAGGAAAAAAAGTCCAAAAATGTTTTACCCGAAGATGTTTTCCTCTACGTCTTTGATAACCAGATGGCTCCAACTATTTGTGACAATCGAGAAAAGGCTCCTCTATGGGCCTTCCCTGGTGGCACAGTGGTTAAGAGTCTGCCTGCTAATGCAGGGGACGTGGTCCGGGAAGATCCCACATGCCACGGAGCAACTAAGCCCCTGTGCCACAACTACTGAGCCTACACTCTAGAGCCCACGAGCCACAGCTAATGAGCCTGCCTGTCTAGAGCCCATGCTCCCCAACAAGAGAAACCACTGCAATGAGAAGCCCATGCACTGCAACGAAGAGTAGCCCCCGCTCACCGCGACTAGAGAAAGCCTGGGTGTAGCAATGAAGACCCAATGCAGCCAAAATTAAATAAATAAATTAATTAACTTAAAAAAAAGAAAATGCTCCTCTATAGAGGTCTAAGTTTTCTTTTAAATCCAGGCAAACCCATGTGAAAAGCAGGGTATTCTAAATGATTCCCTGTACACAGAACTATGCACCAAAATTAAGTGCTTGGCTACAGATGATTAATCATGTTACAATTACATTACAAAGAAACATTTTACATGGTGCAGAATTCATTTTGATAATCTGGTACCCACATACAAAACTGCCTATTGGAATCCACAGTCAGCTATAATTGAGAAAACCATAATTCAAAAAGACACATGCACTCCAATGTTCACTGAAGCACTATTTACAATAGCCAAGACATGGAAGCAACCTAAATGTCCATCAACAGAGGAATGGATAAAGAAGATATGGTATATTTATACAATGGAATATTACTCAGCCATAAAAATAATGAAATAATGCCATTTGCAGCAACACTGATGGACCTAGAGATTATCATACTAAGTGAAGTAAGTCAGACAGAGAAAGACAAATATCATATAATATTGCTTATATGTAGAATATAAAAAAAATGATATGGATGAGTTTATATATAAAACAGACATAGACCCACAGACATAGAAAACAAACTCATGGTTACCAAAAGGGAAAAGCAGGGAGGGATAAATTAGGAGTTTGGTATTAACATATACACACTACTATATATAAAATAGATAACCAACAAGGACGTACTGTATAGCAGAGTGAACTATACTCAATATTTTGTAATAACCTATAAGGGAAAATAATGTTAAAAAGCGTAGGTGTATATATGTATAACTGAATCACTTTGCTGTACACCTGAAACTAACACAACACTGTAAATCAACTATATGTCAATAAAAAAAGTTAAAAAAAAAGGATACAGAAAAAATATACATATGAATATACGTGTGAATATCCTGCTTAAAGGCTAGACTATTATGACCAATTTTCATTATTTTTCCACAAACATATCTATCTGAGCTATAGATTCTTTCAAGGAAAAAAAAGCTGAAAGGAAATGTATTTACAGCATACTTGAAAAACATATGCTAGCTTAGTCATTATTCATATTAAGACAACAAATACGTCCCCATGTCACCATACATACAGAGATATGACAACCCCAGTGATCGTGATCATTCAGTTGTTACAACAGACAGCCACGTATTTAGGCAATGAAACCTGAAAAACCAGACAAAACTCTCCTGGCTTTGATTTTTATCTTTATGTACTAGATTCTTCCATACAAAAGGAATCCCAAATTCAATAGCTAACACTTAAGAGATAAACTAGGAAACAGCCTGAATCTTTTATAAAAAAGAAAGAAAAGCTCACCTCCTACCTTTAGTAAATTTAAATGAACCAGTTTCACATGGTCTTACCACCCAGAAGTAAAGTGTGACCTAAAAGAATGACACTGATCCCAAATACACTGAGATGAAGAGCCTCAGTGGTTCCTACTCAGATCCATCCTCTCTCCCACCCACTTCCACCTTTCCTGATTACATTAAGAACACACAGAACTACCACCACACTACCCCTCACACACCTGACCTTAACTTTCTTTTAGCAGAAACCTCACAATGCCTAATGCTATGCTCTCTCACATTTTGTATCCATAAAAAATCATTTGATAGGCAGAAACTAAAAGGGAAGAACAAACAAATCCCAAAAGCCCTCCAACCTTCCTCATCAGACAAATGCCTGGTTCCCAAAGGACATCAGTCAGTTAAGTGAAACAAAATATTATAACAGGGAAGGAAGACTGACAAATCTCACTGTGTTCCCATTTGGGAAGGGAGTTACTCCAATGAAAAAGTAGTGGGTGTGGGAAACAAGTGAGAGATACAAAGGAGAAAGAGAGAAAGAAAAAGAAAAACTTTTATTATACATTTGAGACTTAAAGGCAGTACAATGAATCCAAAGGTGTTCCAGGGAATGGTGTGACAGAAAGTTTTAAATGAGAATTCCAGAAACTACAGGTTCTTAAATGAACTGTTGTTCAAGGGGTGAATTCTCCAGAGAGTTTGAATTAAGTGTCTCTGCTGTAGTATCTAGATGTTTTCTCTTTAATTAAGACTTTGGGGTTTGAATGTACTTTGTCATGAAAGAAAAAAACAGTAGAGCTTTATACAGCCCCCAAAGTAAAGAGCAAGAGAAAGACATGGTTTATATAACCAGCTTTTTACATAAATATTACATCAGGATACATTTCAAATGAAAACACACACACACACACACACACACACAGAGCTGTATCCTTATCCCTTCTATTTTAAAATCCATTTCGTACTTTAAATGTTGTTGATTTTTCACAAAATAAGTAAAAACCAAGAAAGCTTTAAACACCTCAGAATAATTTTAGTCTTATATTACCTGGAAAATTTACCACATCATGGAGGGTCACAAAATCTTGCTTTAAAGCCAGTTAAGGCACTGACATTATGGGATGTTTTGCTGCAGCCCAGTGCAACTAGAAATGGTCATGAATGTTAGCTAACTCCCTTCCCAACAGTCTGAGAAAAGGAAAAAAAAACTGTAAGTTTTCCCCATCTGTCATTTCCTTTTTTTTTTCTTTTTGGCTGTGGAAAAGTAAAATTATGCAAAAGCTTTTGAATGTAAAGGCTGTGTGTGCTTTTTCCCTTTTTGTCTCTGTGTACCGGTTATGTGATGTTGCGTAACTGAGTACAGAGTAGGCGGTTAGCGTTTACTATTGATTTACACTATGCCATCTAATGAATTCAGAACACTAAAAAGAAAGGAGCAGGAGTGGCGGGAGGTAAAAAGAGAAAGAGAGGAACAGGGAGAGAAAAGGGGAGGACCCAACAGAAGGGGGAGAGAGAGCTCATTTACAGAAGCAATTCTAATGCCTGGGATAGTTTCATTCTTATTCCCCCTAGCTCTGACTTTCCCTTATTGTTCAGGTCTCAGAAAAAAGGATTTGAGCTAGTGACCCCAACATTCCAATCTTATTTCTAATGAGGATTACTGGCAGGTGAGTGTCTGAAAGTACTAATGTGTCAAATTACTTGAAAGCAATTCCACTAAACTGTCAGACTTCTCCATATGCACCTATTTGTCATTCTCTTGCTGCCTTTGGGAATCTGTATCTGTGATAGCCAATGATTTGGTTCAACTAGTTTACCTAGTAGCAAATATTATTTGAAAGACACACAGGGATACCATCAGGGCAAAGAAAAATATGTTCAATTTTACCCATCTTCTTTAAAAATGCATTAAGAACGCGTATAGAAATCTTTGAACAGATCACTATTTTACTTTGGAAAAAGATATGTCACATATTATTTGGCTAAACAGAACAGCTCAATATAGGACAATGAAAGAGAAATGGGCAATGAGAAAAGATTCTAAACTGATGAACATGCTTGTAAAAGAAATTTAAATAATTTCTTATATTACACTTATGGAGAGCACTTAAAATTTAACTTCTGATCTGGATGACTACAGACACCTTCAGTCCTCGGAGGCTGCCTGGCGCTTCCCATGCCATACAATGAATTCCCAAAGCTGAGCCTAGAAAGCAAGGGTAAAGTTGCTTCTGTTACTAGGCACAGGACCATCCTTTACCTGAGCGCCCTTCTATGGCTGAGGAAGATCACTAAACTGAGAGAGAGAAATAGAAGTTCTCTTTATTAGCAGCCAGCTAGAGAGCAAGGCAGGGAGCTTGTACCATCCTTGAATCTGTATTTGTAAATGGTAACTAGAAAAAAAAATCACAGGAAGTCATCTAAAGGAAAGAAAGAGTTTGGGGTTTCATTTCTGATCATCCAATGATCTTCTCTTTTCACCCATTTTAGCTTAGAAAATAGTAAACAGATGCCTACTCCATCCATTTTTCAAGGATGCTTTAATGACGGATGGCAGTGTGCACACAATTTATACCAAGCACCTAGCGCAGTGCTTGGCACATTCTCTATGCTCAGCAATATTTGCTGAAACAGTAAAATGATTATGGGAGAAACAGCTCTGTAGGAAAAATATACTAGAAAAGCTTCAGAAAATATATTCCAATGACATACAGGAAAACTTAGGCTGTGCTTAGGCTGTAGATATAAAATAATGATGTAGATAAAGTGTCAAACAGTTATTTGGGGATCAGTTGACTTTAGTTCCATTTTATTAGAAAAAAAGCTTAACAAAATTATAAGATTGGTAATATCAGCAAAGTTTTGTGTTCATTTCTACCATCACTTTGGGCTATTTGTCATTTCAGTCTTGGGCACAGAAAAGTCCATTTTAATTTCCATGGACACATTCTAAAGGAAAAGTCATGGGATACTACCATAATTCATCTTTTAAAAAATACTGAGAAGAATGTCGCCATTTAGTAATGGGAGTGAATATAGCTTTTTGTTGAAGGGCAAGGCAGGTTGAGTTTTGATTAGGTTATGCAAATTTAAATTAATAGAAGGGCAACCAAGAATGTACTGATTTCCATTTTCTTGGTTAAACAGGAGTTTTAAATTTCTGGATTATAAAGTCAGAAATGCCATCTTTCAGTTAATTGGAGAATAAGACCATTAGAGAAAGAATTGCAAGTATAATCTCTCAAAAATTCCAGTTGAAGATTTAACTAAAAGTGTGTTTGGCAATGATAGCCATAGTACTTTTTATAAAGTGGGGCTACCATCTTGTTAACTCATCTGGGACTAAACATGTACATATCAGTAAAAACTTCCAAACTTTTTTTTTAACTTTGATCATTAGTATAACCCAATCTAATTCAGCAACTTCCTTCAATAAGCATCCTGGCAGTAAGTCAACAAGATCATACCATGTGCTGTTTCATTTCATGAATTCTTAAAAGTGGATGAGAATGTTCCTGGTCCCCTCATTTTACATATGAAGATTCTGAAGCTCAGAGGGTAATTTTCTCAGGAGTATATATTTTGAGACAGATCTGGGACTAGTACCTAAAGCTCACAGTTCACTTCTCCACAGCACAGAATAAGTCAAAGTTGCATAAAGTGAATTTTATTTTAAATGCTATAAAGAGAGCATTCAAAAGATTTTTAATAAGATAAGGACTGCTTACATTATGTAAACTGTTCATCTCAAAGCTATCTTATACTTAATTTTCCATCTTTAATCTGAGTCTCCTCTTGCTTCTCTTTTTCTTTCTCCTCCTATTCTTTAGATCTTTGGATTGAGTCTGTTTTACTCTCTTTCTCACTCATTTATCTCCATACCTGACTTCAAATTCTTCCCTCTTTTCACTTTTCACGTGTTTCTCCAACTTTTTATTTATTACTCTTCCTCATAAAAATCATTTCTTTTTTGTTAATGTGTTTTGAGATCCTCAGAAGTCATAAAGGAAGAAAACGTCTGAATTTAGTACTTATACGATAAGTAGGTCTTTGGTATATACTTTAGTAATTTTTTTAAAACTGCAACAAGATACCGACAACCTGAGGGTAGACTATAGCTAGAGGCTTTGCCTGTGATACAGCTGTCTAGACCTCCACACTGCCAGGGAGGAGACGGGGGCCTTGTGTTACAAGGAATCTCATTCAAGACAGAGAGCAAAGGCTCACAACCTCCAGACCTGACCACTCATGCTCCTACTACACCAGGTCACCTTTTTGTTTTCTCTTCTTTCTGTTCATTCCACAGTGACAACTATTCTGAGATGGATTACGGCATAGCAGGAGGAGACCCAGAGAAATCCTAGTGGCTTAACGTGGTTTAATGATACTGGCCAAACTCTCAGTGCCAAAAAGAGACAGAGAGTTGAATACTAAATTTGTAGTTACACAGAAAGTGAGGTCTGAGGAGGGTCAAAGAGAACTTGGACCTGAGAAAGAGGTCTCTGTATAACAGGGACATTGCTGCCAGAATCATTTAGATTGTGTCATTTTTTCCCTTACAAAGCTTAACTCTTATGGAGTCTACAATTCAGCTAAAATGATCAGCTCCAGGCTGAAATGCAGCTCTATATATCTTAGAGTGGGTTTTTTTTTTTTTTCTCCTTATTCCTTAACAAAGAATATATACAGCAACTATTCAGCTATTTCAATGACATTTGGATTCTGACTACACACCTCTCCCTAAAAAAGAGTAGGTGCTAATCAAGGAGCCTAATCTACAGTGAGCTAAAGGGAGCAACATCCACTGTGTAATAAAGGACATGAAATTGGTATATGAAAGGGCAATAAACAGATGTTCTATTATTTTAAAAGGCTTAATGTACATCACTTAGATAGATGTTTCATTCCACTTTATTGATGTGAATAGGATTTTGGCAATACTTTGGTGACAAGTCTCCCATTCCTATTTGTTAACTAGAAAACATTACAATTAGAGGAGGCAGAAATTCCTGGTGGTTTCCTTAGATCTCTTTCCTTAAAAGCCCATGCCCTGGGTAGCTCTAAGGTAAGTAATAATTTTAAAAACTCCTTGCTCCTATGTCTCTAGCATTGGTTGTAATATCTACGGTATGTTGCTATGCCACAGTGTTGAGAAGGGATAGGAGGAGGAAATCCCAGACAAAAATTAAAATTAATAGGTTAGAAGGAAACTAGCATTTATTGAGTACGTATTATGTGCTATATACTTCATGGATATTATTCCATTTAATACAAATCCCCTGTGAAGTAAGTAAGATTGGCTTAAATTTCATATATGAGCAACCTAGTTACAGAACTGTTAGCTAACTTGCTTAAGGACACAGAGCTAATTAAAGAGTTGTGCCGGGGAGGATCAGGACCTGTTTGACTCCTAGGCCCACATGTATTATAATGCACCACAAAGCCAAGAGCAGAATATGAAGCCATCTAATCAAAAAAAAATTCTCCATGCCAATGAGGAGAACTACCAAAGGTCCCAAGTAGGGGGTGGGAAAGATAAATGACTCCTAAGAACAAATAGATTCTTGCTTTGCTCTTGGCTATGATAAATCCCTGTTTTCCAAATGCGTATTTGGAAAATGTTCCTTGTCATATGTAAAGAAACGCACAATTTCCCAGGAACATTGAAATCAGACCAGATATTTGAATGTTTTTAAAAATTCCTTTAAAGATTTATACTGGATAAAGGTAAAAAATATAATGTATATAAAATCTGATGATTAGTATATAACAACTGAATATACCTGTGCATGTATATGTATACGTGTGTTTGTGTGTGTATATACAATTTTTTTCTCTTTGCTAAAGTTTCTAGTGATTGCTATAAAGTACTTGACAAAATCTAAACAATGAATATGTTAAGCCAGGAGAAAAGGAAAGCAACAAAGAATAAGAAAAGGAGAGGTGTGTATGTGTGCGCACGCGTGTGTATACATAACTTTCCTCAGAATTTTAATCCTAAAATATGTCTTAAGCTAAATAGGTCATAATGCTGTAAGTCTACATTGTGTGTATGTGCATGTGGTGTGCATACAATTTTTTTTTCTCCTTGCCAAAATTTCTGGTCATGACCATAAAGTACTTGACGAAATCTAAACAGTGAACATATTAGACCAGGAGAAAAGGAAAGAAACAAAGAACAAGAAGAGGAAACATGTGTGTGTGTGTGTGTGTGTGTGTGTGTGTGTAAAGATAAAGGAATTTTACTATGTTAATTTGGTAAATGATTATTTTTAAAAAGTCTACTTTTCTATACTGAACCTTTTACATGTAGACATATTATTTTATAATACTCATAAATAAACACTTGAAGATAGCATTAGAACTCTTTAAGTAAACAGCAGCAGTTTTGAAAAGTCTACAGCCTGAAGCACTATAGAGTTTACCAACTTTACATATCGCTATAAAGCATTCTTTCAAAAGAATAAAATGGAGAGTATACTCCATTTTTCACACTACAGGGTTTTGGAATAAATCTTTCACAACTGTATTATGTTGTGTGTGTGTGTGTGTGTGTGTGATGTACTATTCTCAAGACCTCTGGGACACTTTTCTTAATATATTTTAAAAATCATAGTTCGCTGAAGAAAAAGTAATAGCAGCCAAACAGATGTGAAAGGAAGAGTTAACAGTTCTTAGACAACACTAATTTATTCCTCAACTTTTAATGAGTCCTTCTTGCTCTGTCCTTCTCTCCTTTTCTCCCTCAAGTCTGAATTTGTTTGAGAGCAAGAAGAAAGAAACACTGGCTTCTGGCTTAGAAGAAGCACAAAAGAGAAGAGAACTAGACCACCTTCTGGGCCCCCAATTTCTCATCCTTATAAGGAAAAGCAATAGTAAACTGAACAACAGGAAAAGCAATGACAAGGACTCTGACACTTGTGGTGCGAGGCAAAAGCAGGATTTGCATCTGCACGATTTCAAGGACTTTCTTCAAAATTTATTTGTTCTTATAAAGATGCTGAAGGAGACACATGATCTGTTGAGGGAAATAGGTGAGATCTGGGGGAAGGAGGAGGCGCTCCTTATTTTCATATGGTATTTAAACACGTTATCAAGATATAGCTTGCAACATTAAAAAAAATTATCCAGTTAACTCAAACCTGCTAAAAATAACTCACAATACCCTCCCCACTAAAACAAAACAAAATAAAGCAAAAACTCACAACCAGTTATTTTGACTGGTGAAAACAGTGACATGAAAGTAACAGATGGAAGCCCAGTTTTACTCACACAACATACTCACTAAACACAATCACAAGCATCGCCACAAAAATAACTTTACAATGGTGACTTTGGCCTTATGCTTCAAAGTATCTCCTTTAGGTGGGTTTCCTTAAAGACTTCAGGGGGCTTGTGAAAAATGACATAGAATGAAACTAACTCATCTGTCCATACCTAGAAACAGGAAAGAGCTGCCAATCACAGCCTGCAAGAAGAGGAATCTTGTCACCTTTGTCAAGTCCTTTCTCACGATTGGAACAGGTGTTCTTTTCTTATGTATTATTTTTTGTCGTCTGGTAGTATTTTTAGGAAAGGTGATATATCTGTACTTTTAAAAACACCACACTACATAGCTTCTAAAAACTTTCATAAATCAAATAATTAAAAGTAACAAATCTTCCTGCTAATTGCTCCTCGAAGTTGAAAGAAAGGTTATTTTCTTACCTTACACCAGGCCTTCTGATCTGACAGTGTCATTCAATCAATAATTTCAATGTCAGTTACTGATTTTCACCTCTTTTATTACAAAGACTTCCAGCAATAATGAAATGGTGCTGATCTGCTTGCTTTCACTCTATATAACGTCTATATTTATATGCTTTGCTTCTATTTGGATCTATATTTATCTGCTTTATCTGCCTACAGTGCATCTGTTTCTCATACACACAGACATATATTTATATATATACACACATACTGTATATATATAGGTTATATATAAACACACATACCCACAAAAATGTATGAATGTGTGCTAGTGTGCTTACTTCAACAAGCATGCAGGTGCATAAATACTCAGACACATGACAAATATACAAAGAAGATAAAAGTACATGTAAACATAGCTGCACAGAGAGAAGGATATCTCAATAATAGGCCTGTCTAGATACTTGGCTGTTGGCCTTTGAGGCTTACACACTGCTGAGTGACAGCCATAGAGTACTCTGGGAAGGAGGAAAATCTTCTATATAACTAAATGGAGAGCATTCATTCTGATTTATTCATTTTAAAGACGAGGAAACTGAGACACTGAGGGGCTAAGAGCAAAGATTTTACAGCTTTTTAGTGGCAGAGCTGGAAATAGAACCCGAGTCTCTGTCTTCTAGACAAACCGCTCTCCTACTATGCTGAATTGAAACAATGAAGACTTTTTTTTTTCAAACCCAGTATCATCTTCTAATTTCCACTCTTCTAGTTTTCCCTTTCCGTGCTGCATGAAATCTAAGTAACCAACATTCAGTGAGGGTCAGGCACTGTTCCAAATGTTTAAATGTGCTATGTCATTTAATCTGCACAATATCTCCATAAAGTAGGTATTATTATTTATGTCTATCTTTCAGATTAAAAAATCTGAGGTTTGGTGGGTTAAATAACTCACCCCAAACAACACAGCTCATAATCAAAAGAGCTGAGCTCCTGTGATACTCCGAAGCCCATGTTTTTTCCACTAGATGGTAATGCTTTCCTTAATACAGATCTCAATGTCCTACGAACCTCCCCCGACCCAACACAGCCTAACCATTACCCAGACCTAATAACTGCTCTGTTTCAGAATACATGCCAAGCCTAAAGCAGAGATTCTCTCAGATTAAGAAAAAAGTAAAGAAGAGTGGGACAGGTATAAGTTACATATCCCCAGTATGTAGCACATATCCACTACTAGAAAGCTGAAATACGCAAAATTCATACCGAAAAAATTACCCCACAGGTAGTCTTATGTGATTTAAAGTCTTAATAGCTTCTAGTCTGTGAACATTTTATGTCATTTTCATCAAAGGATTATAGCAAACTGATACAATTGAATTGTATGGGAAATAGAGGCACGAGAAAGCAAAGGGAAGAGAGCAAAAGGAAGAAAGAACCACATCCTCTCTTCTTCCTCTCCTGGGGCAACACGTCCAAAAACAAATACCCATCAAAAACACAAAGCTAGTACCAGTAATTGGTATTTTGCCCCCACTGAACAAATTCAGAAAAGAAACTGCGTCTACATATGGTAAGGTAATTTTACACAAATTTCCTCAGCTAGTAACCAGTCATGAGCTATCCCAACACACAGGAGTTTTACACTTTGTTCAGTTCACACAGAACCCAGTACTAGGAGATGCCATGTGTATCTGTGAAACTCCCTGGGGCATACTGCATCCATAAGCCAAGGAAACAGAAATGACACTGACCCATACATGCCGCTCTTCATCTGTGGCATATTGATAATTACTCTTTAATCTGTGAATTATTTCCAAGTTATAAAAACAAGTTTCAGACATTTTTCACAAACGGGGTATGTTTTATTTAACTCTTTCAGAACAGCATCTTGATATAGTGTACAGGAAATGGGAGATGTCGTACGATGGAGTCTGATGTTGTGGAAAGATTATGGCCTTGAGAGAGACCAACGTGAGTATGAATCACATTTCTCCCACTTATTAGCAATCTAAAGTTAGGCACATCACTTAAACAGTCCTAAATCTCAGTTTCATCACCTGTGGAATGAAGAATAAAACCACCTATTTTGCAGGAACATTGTGAGGATTAGAGAAAGTCCCAGTGCAATGTCCTCCTCATAAAGAGGGGCATTAAATATTAATTATTATATGTTTAAGAAGGCCTTTTGGCTGTGACTTTCTATTGTAGATCTGATACAGAATTCTTTCGAGATACTTTTTACGTTCATTTAATCAAAGATAAACTTTTCGGTGATCAGGTATGTTCCAAGTAATGATGGAAATAAAAGCGTTTCAAGGAGTAACATTTTCACTGGAAGATCTTAAAGTACTTAATAACCCTCGACTTTCGTGATTGCTGGTACTCTCATTTAACAGTTGGGCAAAACGAAGCTCAGAGATACATCCCCCAAATGAATTATAATAAAAAAAACTCACCAGCAGGCGTGAGTAGAATTTGTCTCTAACATCTAAACCCCTTAGTGTCCAGCTGAGTAATAACTGCTGCAAGGTCACAGATACAAAGGGCCATGCTTTCCCCAAGGTTCTTTGAGCTTATTCACTGAGGCCAAAAACATTAGGTAATGCTGTGTACATCTGCTGAGATAACAGGGCTGAGTCAGGGTTAGGTCAGGGTTTCAGGTTATAGGGGTGGGTTGAAGAGTGGCTTTCAGATCAGATGAGGAGAGCAGTTTAATTTAAGCAGAGAACAAGCCAGGCAGTATTTAATGTAAGAGGAAAGGAAAGGGGAGACAACCACAGCCAAGACAAGGTGGGTGGGAAACAGACTCCGTGGGGCCCGAACGGGTACTGTGCCGCACAGAGGAAACTCTCCCATGTTCACCCACACTGAGATGTGAACAAAAAGGCCCAGGGTGCAGCATAAATCCTGCCATCCCAATAACACACACAGATGTTCCACCATTGTTTTCTTTTATGCACATTTTAATTAAGAGATCAGAATCAAGCATTAAAATGTTATTAAATGGCTTGTTTACATTTTCACTATATGTCATTTATTATGCACTTCTAAATGTGCGCATATCTATTCAGAAGGGTTATTTGGAATTATGTCACTGTTACAACTGTCCTTCTAACTCAGGCCACATTTAGCTACACAAGTAACTGTGGGAAAGCCCTTTTGGTCCAAGCTGCAGGGTAGAGACTCTTACTTCTTTCATTCTCAGTCAAGCAATGCCCATCCCCATCAAATCTCTTTGCCTAGTGACAAACCGCATTCCAGTACTCCAGTGATATAGGAGGTTCCAGGTCCACCACAACCTTTTTGATTACTACTGAGAGACCCAATTTCAAATATTGTCCCATTGTCCTCACAGGAAAATAGTCTTTCTATCCACACCACACACTTTCCCTAAAGCAGTTTTGAAAACTTCAGAAACTCTAAGCTACCACACGTAGGAACCTGGCCTCCTATCAGTGGCACTGACTACCTTGGAAGGGACACAGTAGGAGAAATGGGAATAAGTAGGTTTTTCTCTCCTCAATCCATCACCTAGTTCTCATCTACCGCTTATGTCTGTTTCCTACTATGGGAGTCCCTTGAGTTTTCAGTATTATTCTAGAGTTGAAACAGATAGACACACTTTTCCTTCTCCCAGACTCCACAAATATTAACTTATTCACACAATCCACCTGCAAGGGTGGATCACAGGTATCCTGTGGTCTGCCTGTACCATGTGGTTCAAGCACTTTAACAACAGGACATTGTCCTAGAAGCCCACAATTCGTATAATGCCTTATGAATAATGGTACGTGGAGTTGTATGGTCTCAGAGGGCAGGACTCATGTCTCCTGAATGTTCAGTTCAGTGCCTAGCACATTGTGAGTTCTCAATCTGTCCATATAAAGAAGTGAGGTTTTTTGTTTCTTTCTCTTCATTTTTTTTTTTATCCTGGGTAAGCAGAACACTTGTATGGAGCAGGCATAAGACAGGAACACATTCTAATCCCACTTTCAAATTATTTTCTTTAAACTGTCTCAATTACAGCATAAACGATCTACAAAAGGTTTGGGTATAACATTAAGGTAAGAGTCAAATTGAGCCTGCTATAACCGACCAGACAGGACTCAGAGAAGAGTAAGATACAGCTTTAAATCAAGTTTCTTTTGGAAGGAGACTTTAAGATGTTACCACAGACAGAATAAAATTGGCACAACTCTCAGGAGACCGTCTTAGCAACATGCATGAAAAACTTTAAAAGATATAAACGCCATTTGATCCAGAAATTTCACATCTAGGAATTTATCTAAAGGAAATAAAGATCTGCACAAAGATTTAGAAGCGAGTGCTTATCATAGTTTACTTACAACTGTGAAAAACTAGAAACCTTGTCTGATGATAGAGAGTTGATTAAATAAATGATAGTACATCCATATATTGGAATACTATGCAGCTATTAAAAACAATATTTTGAGTACTACTGAGTAACATGAAGAAATGTTTTTGGTATATTAATAAATGAAAGGGCATATTAACCAATCCTACATTAAGGTTGATCTATTATATAAGTATTGCTAAGTTAAATATTGTTTATGAAGTGATAGATGTGTACACAGGTAATGGAAAGACTGGAAAATATGTGTGAAAACACTAAAATTCGTTGTTTCCGGACAGAGAAATTTTAAGTAATTTTTGTTTATTTTGAACTTTTCATAATTAACTTTGCAGCAAATTTTACTTAGAATATTAATCTACACTAACCTTCCTTCCCTAAAGTCCTAAAAAGTTATTTTCTATAGGCATTTTTGTCCCTAGTAGTCTTCTCTCTCCGATTTTTAGACATAGTATATGTTGCTTTCTAAAATCTTTAGTGTTTGAGACTATTTAGTTACGATAGATCCTTTACTTCTTAAATCAAAATCTTTAATAGCCCTATGATTTTTGTCTTAGGCTTCTACTTAGAAAAATTTCAATGGCCTGCGAGTTAATCTTAAAAATTAGAACAGGGCTGCTGTAGCTATTTATCCTAAATTTTGCTTTCAATTCAGGCTCCATAACAGAAATTAATATCATTAAGTTATATTATTTAGGCTCACAGCATAACACTTATGCCCTTTAGGATTTCCAAACTCTTTCTTTTATTTCACCAGTGCTCTATTGTTTAACAGATGCTGATGCTATAGAGAATAAATAAAACATACAGAGTCAACCATTCAGAAAAAAACGTCACAGGTTTGGTCAAATAAGGAGCTTAGTTCAATGCAGTCTAATTCCCTATGTGGTATTTGATGTAGTAATTCCTGTACTTCTCAAACTGACAGCTCTTTGTAAGAGATACTATCCCTTCCACAGCTTTTAGTCACCTGCGTACCCATACCCAGCCACAGGTGATCACGCAAGGGACCATAAATTAGGAAGAAAATGGAGGAGCCATGACAGGCCACAGGTGATTTCAAGTTATAAAAAGCAGGAAAAGGATATACAGTCTATTAACACTAAAAGAAAATTAGGCAAAAATGTAGAGAAAAACCAAGCCATGACATTTAGTCTCCTATAGTAAAGTTCCATGAACTCCTGCCACAAAGGTTCCTCTGTGGGTCGGGAATGATCTCACCAGAACCTCTCATTAGAATTTCTTTACTGTGCCATGTATGTCTCAAAAACATATCCCCATCACTTGAGCAAATTGAGTCTCTATTCCTTTAAGTAAAATAATAAAATAATAATAATAAAACAATAACGATAACATCTAACAGCCAAACTTAGAGGCTTCATTAGAATCCAAAACACAGACTTTCTGAAACCTGAGTTTCTGATCTCACTATGGCAATTTCAAATAGCTGAAGTGAAGCATCACAAGTTTGTACGTCAGGTCTGTGGGATTATAGATACATGATGTACAGTAGTGTAGCAGCCACTTACAAAGACAGGGAGTTACTCTTGAAATCAATTTATAGGCTTCTGGGTTCCCACTGGATAATGGCAGCAAACTAAATTTGAACCCTCCAAACATCTTCCAAAAGTAATGCAGATCAACAAGGAGAGAAAATAAAACCACAACTTATGCCTATAGCATAAACTAAAGACAAAAAGCTTCAAACCTCAACTTCTGTGCAAGTAGGGAAATAAACATTCTCAAACAAGAAGAGCCAGTGTGAGAGCCCACACTAGAATGGTGACTGGAGATAACTCTACCTAGGAGTCCAGCTAGTAAATAATCACAGCTTTAGGGAGAAGATGTGTTCTGGAAGAAGCTCCCGGTGAAAAAAAACAAATGCTAGGGGCCTTTCCAAGACCTATGGAATCAGAATTTCCAGAAGTGATACCCAGGCATCCATATTTTTAAGCTCTAAAGTGATTCTGAAATATTCTAGAGATGAGGACCAATGTGACTGGGTAAGTTCAACCATTATAAATTCATCTCTCTTAACTTCATGAACAAAAATTCTGCTCCTGCCTGGCCAGTCTCCTTGTTCTCCATCCTTGCTTTCCCCTAAAAAGTTAATTTATGTCTTTCCACATCTGCTCCTGACTTCTCCCTATCTGAAAAGCCTTGCCTGCTCCTTGCTGCCTAAGTCTTCCCCAGTTCCAAAAGTGGGTTCGTTTTGCTTCTCTTCTTCTAACTCATACTAGTTCCACCAACATTAATAAACTACAGAAAATGTGTTTTCCCCTCTGTCTTACATCATTATGAAAACAATAAGTTATGTTTGTCTTACATCCCAGTGAGATCATAAACCATATGTGTCCTCAGGAAGTATTCATATGGTTTCGTTGGTACCTCTTTGCTATACATATCTGGGATTTTCCACAGACAGTGGATTGAATGAAAGTGACACCTGTATAGTCATCATCGAATAACACAGGGTGTGCACATCTACCTCCAGAAACTGCTCAGTGTCTATTCCTCGCATTCCACAGGCTTACATTCTAAAGAAAATGCTTATGTAAAAATGAAAAAATAAAAAGTTTGCATCTCCAGTCCTAATCCCTCCTCTGAACTCCTGAGTTATGTATCTATCTGCCAACTCAGTTTCTTCACTTGGATGAGAATCTCCAAAGTCAACATGTCCCCAGATTAACTCATAATTTCTCTGTCCCCACATCCACCCTTTCCTCCATATCCCCATAGCACCCAATTGCATGGAGTTACTGATACTGCCATTCATCCACTTGCTCAGGCCAAACACCCGTGACTCATCACACCTGATGTATTTCTTTCTAATCTACACCACATCAAGTCCCTCAGCAACTGCCTTTAAATTATGGCCAAATTATTCAGAATTTAATCACTTTTCCTCCCCTCCACTGCTATGGCCCATCTCACACATGGCTACCACAATAACTCCTAACTGGTCTCCCTGCTACACCCTTGCCCCCTTAGGTCTATACTCCACAGAGTAGCCAGAGATCTCTTTAATCTATAAATCAGATCACACACCCTCTTAAAAACCCTCTTATGACTTCCCATCAGTCTTTACTATGCTCTTCCTGGAATATTTAAAGTTGTTCTTACTTCACAATATCTACTCCCTCTGCCTAAAATCCACTTCCTCCTGATCTCCTCATGCTTAGCTCCTTCTCATTATTTAAATCTTTGTTCAAATGTCTCCTGCTCTGTGAGACATTCCCTATTAACCTTATTTTAAACAGAATTTTCTCCATTATTTATCCCTATTTTCTACCCCCTTACTCTGCATTCTTTTTTACCAGATCTTATCATTATTTAAAATGATACATTTTTTTGCTTACTTAATTATTGACACTCTCTCCTTTCACTACAAAGTAAGTTTTATGGGGGGACTTGGTTTAATTTCTCACTATATTCACAGTAATTAGAACAATGCCTGAAACATTATAGGTGGCTGATAGAACTTAAGTGACTGAATGAATAAGTAGATGGGTAAAGTGTTCCAGTACTTATCAATCTCATCCCAGTCACATCAACTTGAAATAGAAAATCTTTGTTCTACATTAGGTGGTGGCTGCTGTAGATTGTCCCAGAGCCCTCTGTTCTTTCCATCTCACTGCACAGACCAATCTGGACACCCGCTTACACGCTACAGCTCAGGTCTTAGAATACTATTCATGTGATAAGTAAAGTCAAATTAGATAGTTAACTAAAAATACTATCTCTGAGTCAATAAAGGGAATAGTTTTCCCAGTGCAACTGACCCTGGTGACTTAGACTGGTATGGGACACTGACATGGCGATCTTGTGCCTGAGGCACTCCCAATCTGGAGGGGAAGTGAGGCATCCTTTTATTTGTGAAAGTACCAAGTACAACTCCTCTCTGTGTCCAAAAAGTTCAGAACATTTCTGAGTAGATAGCACGGCTCCAATAAATGTTTATTACACAAATGAACAAACTGATCTGTGAAACATAAAATAATATAATTTTAAGTGCTATTCTTCTATGTCTAAGCTTTGTAATAGCGTTAACTAACCTCAGTGCCTAAAGCAATTGCCCCGATTAGACATATGATATATAAAATTCATTCTTGCAGTCTTTTTTCCTTCGAAGATTAGACTGAAAAACTCACTGTGAGGGACCATATCTTGTCTATCTTGCATCCCCAGTTCTTAGCATGTCATCTAGCTGTAAAAGGAGAAAAATTCCAAAGCAAAGGATAAAGAAGTTCAAAGTCCTGGCAGGAATCAGTGAGTATTAAAGAATGCCAATCTGATATGATTATCAGATGTTAGGTGATGAAAATCCTGCCAACTAACATATGGATTCCTACCCTGTTTCTATGGAAGACTTGAGCTCTAAAATTATTTCCTGAACACAGGGGATCAGAGCTGACTCTGATTATTTACTATGAGACTGCTACTTTTCAGAATATTGCTGATCAAAGTGCTAGACACTCAATACATGAAAATCTACACCTCTTAGCTCTCTCTTATAGTTAGGTAAAATGCTTTGGCAAACGGATGTTTAAAAAAGGGTTCCTAACAGCAGTGTGTTCACTGAATACGAAAGCCTTTTCAAATATAAGATGATATATATAACACAACCATTAGGTCAAATGCCTTGAGAGTATCCATCATGGTTGGGGTACTAACTGCCTTGGTTTGCCTGAAACAGAGGAGATTCTTGGGATGTGGGACTGTCAAGGCTAAAAGGGGAAACTGAGACGAAGCGAGAGAGTAACACAGACATATATATACTACCAACTGTAAAATAGTCAGTGGGAAGTTGTTGTATAACAAAGGGAGTCCAACTCGAGGATGGAAGATGCCTTTGAGGACTGGGGCGGGGGGGGGGGGGCTTGGGGGGGGGAGTCAAGGAAGGGAGGGAAGATGGGGATATGTGTATAAAAACGGATGATTGAACCTGGTGTACCCCCCCAAAAAAATAAATTAATTAATTAAAAAAAAAAAAAAATCTGGGCTGTCAAAGGTGACTAGTGTAGCTTGCTAATTTAATTATCAGCTTTCATATGTATCTGTATGTAGGATTTATATATAACTGTAGAATATAAGATAAATAACTAGGTATAACCAGGCTACAAATATCAGAGGATGAAGAATTAGCCTTGTCCTAGTATACCACATGAAGTGCAAATCCCTTCTCCTTTCATTTTCTCTCCATTTCCCTCCTATGTTGGCCCTCTGACTTATATTTTATAATTGTATGTTTGTATTGATTTTATTTAGTCAAAGGATATTAATTTGGGTGTTAGGACAATTTCTGTCTCTTCAGAAGAAAGGGGAAAGTGAGAAGCAGCAGTGGAGGCTGGTCTCGATTGATGCATAGGCTCATCTGTTTTTTACAACCCCAAATGTGGTAATTTCTGATGGTGATGTCACTGTGGGGTATTAATATTTTCCTAACTCAGAATATGTGTTTTCTACGTATTCCAGAACTGAACACATGCAGATTAAGTTCCTTAATCCAAGGTGAGAGCTAAAAAAAAAACAACTATCTTAGCCCAAATTCTGCTGAGGTATTTCTTATGACAAACTGGGACAGACCCTTGCAGTCTCCTCCAGATTCTGTGGCCCCCTTGCAAGCATCATCTGGCTTTAAGAGGCTCCAAAAGAGTAACAATCAGTCTTTGGGCACAGAATAGCCCTCAGAATCTGGACTGCAGTCTGAAAAATATTGCATTTTCCCAAGAGTTTAAAATGCCAGATTTTAAATATTGAAGGACAATATTTTCTTCCTAAATATCTCTGGTCAGTCTTAGTAACTAGACCTACTTTTGAGGCTCCATTTCTTTTGTGTCTCTTAAATTTAATGATAAAGAAGAAACATCTAAATTTATAATACCCATGAAACAGTGAAATTAGGAAAAAATTCTACTTGATGTGAGTCTGTTTTTTTTTTTTTTTTATGCTCCCATGACTAAGAAGATCAACAGTTACCTACATTTGTAATATTTATGCCTCCTAGACTCAATGTAATGAGTTTCATCTCTGATCGAATTTTTATAACTGACTTTCATTTACCTGTGAAATAGAAAGCCTTGGTAGGCTCTTGCCCTACAGAATCACAGGCAAAAGTTAGTTCTATTGCAAGGAACAGAAGGAAAAAAAAAACTGTCACCCTAATATGCTGCTACAGCATTCCTCTGGTTTTTGCAGGAGAGAAAAGCTATGGGCTCCAGATATAATTGCCGAAATTCGTGAAGTACAGAAGACTGATTAACCTAAACCTGAAAATCACAGTCTTCAGCTCTCTTCATGAAACTGTGGTGTATCCTCTTAACTTTGACCACGTGCCCAGTTAAGAGAATTCTTCCACGAGATGAGTGTGTTTCAGAGCAAACCCTTATTCTAATTGATGGTTTAAGGAAGCCCAACCCTACATTCTGTTCAGGGCTTTGCCTAAGTAGGTAAGCCAAAGCAGAGGAGACATGACTTCCTGCATTTAACTGGCTAGAACCCAGGTTAAACTAATTCAGACTTCATAGAAAACCTCTGCTTTTCAATCCCTTTGTTCTCTTGGATGTCACAGCTCCCTGCTCTATTCGTGCTTCCTTTTATAGTCTTTCCTCACCAAGCATTCAGGAAAAAAAAAGCTAAATAAAGATCACAGCCTGTTCCATTGTGTCCCCTTCTTCTTCATCATCTTCTTTTCCATTAGTGCAATGTTGTGGCACCTATTAACTACCAATGTTTTCAGAATGACATTATACAAGGTGCAGGCTGTACCACTGTGCCCTAAAAATATCAACAACTGCATTAGTCTCACAATAATTAATGGCAGGCATTATGCAAATGACAACTTTTTCGCTGCAAAATAATGACATTTCTTCATTTTGAGCAGAGTTATGCAAAACAATGAATTTAGGATGATAAATCACACAGGAGAATTAAGAAAGCCATAACGTTCCTGCCCAGGCAGGCAGAAAGATAGACAGACCAACAATTTAGAAGACATTGTTTGTTCTCACACCACTATAAAAAAATCATAGCCAGTCGGCCATTAATGTGTGTGGGTTTTTTTCCTTCTCCCCTTTAGGCAACAATGCATAAGGGGATGCTAAATTCTAGCAATTGGATCATTACAAGTCACAAGCAAATTTTTCTTTATTAACCTTAATAAGTCATTCACTCAGAGACTATAGTCATCAGGCAAATAAAAAGTATCACATGCCATTCTGCTACACATTAACTAATTCCTTATGCAAACATCACAACATATAGCAATTACTGCTGCTCAAAAAAACAAAGTCATTTTCAATTTATTTTATTGCTTTTATACTTGGCCATTTCCTGTAGCACATTATCGTTTCTTTCCATAACAACCCGAGGTGGAATGGAGAAGAATTTCAGTAGAAATGAGCACTTCCCCTAGCCACCTCTGTCACACCTTTTCCCCTTCCTGAGGCTGTGAAGGGAGCTTACTAGGGTATGTGTGTGCTGCTTCACAGCACGTCTCCAGCAAGCTCTGACTGGAATGGCTCACTCAGCCCCTAGCCCTATAGCAAAGAGGGTTGGGGGCAGGCAGAAAGACTGGCTCTGACTGTCTCCCACATTTGCCACCATAATGCTGCCAGCTTTCCTTGACTCCGTAAAACAAGGTAAAAGCGCAGGTTTAGATTTGCCATTAACAGGTGAACATTAAAGTCAATATATTCACTGTTAACCTGCAAGATGCCCATTATGTTTAATGAGAATTATAAGGCTAGTTTGTCGTGCTTCACTCAGCGTATAACATGTCCCTTCAAGAGATCTAAGTGAAGAGCAGTCATATATATTGAAACCCCATCCCCAACGTTAAATAGACCCTCTTTGATTTTTCTGTTTTATCCCACATCACCCTTTATCAAGGCTCTCAGGAAGTGAAACAAACACTAAATAAACCTTATACACGCCTAGTAGATTTTTTTTTTAAGCCCATTTTACAGACTGACAAATGGATTCTAAGCAACTAGGGGCTTTTCACAAAGTTGGACGATGAAACAGGTCGGATCTGACAAACTCTCCAGTGTTCTAACCTCTGAGGCCCACGGCCTCTTTCTCATAATCATGAGCACTCGTTTCTGCTGGTAAACAATTATGCTGAAAACGGTCTGTACATGTCCCTGTTCACACAATAGGATCATCATCTCCCTCTATTCTCCTAAATCCACAATCCATTCCCCCCATTTTAAGGTAGAACACTTCCAAAATACATGAGGGAAAAGCTCCCTTTTTTAGTTTCTCTTCCTGAAGGTAATACCATTTTGCAGTTCTCCTTAAATAAAATCCAGCCCATGCTGGATCAATAAGAATGATGCCCATTTCCCTAATGGCAGCCGATTGCCATTTGCTATTCAAATCAGACTAGATAAATTACAGTACATGCCAGGGAACAGGCCAGTGAATTAAGACAGGCCTCCAGAGGACCAGCGATATTATTAATCTTTTAAGACACTATCATATTTCTTCTTGACAGTGTGCGTAGACTCACAGACACACTGCACCCAGATTGAAATATCAGCTGCTGAAAAAATCAATAGTGTTAGAAACACAATAATTTTGGTCTGCAGGGCCTACACTAAGCAACACTGTGCCTCTCTGTGCCATCTCTTCTCCTCCTTCTCATTTCCCATTTGCCCCTCGTACCTTCTTGGGCTTCCCTTTTCATTCTCTGGTTTTAAAAGCTTATGTGCCCAAATGACGAGATATTATGAAGTTTCTACTACCAACACTGGTGACTGTGGTCAGAGCATTGATTTTCCATGGGCTGTTTGAAACAAAATTTCACTAGACTAGTAAACTGTTTTGGTGTGGGGTTGTTCTTCCTAAGGTCTTAATACAGAACCCCCAAACTCTGTGCACTTGGTTCGGCTTTAAGAAGAAATGCAGATATTTAGGGAGGTGGACATACCCAGAAACCCTGAGGAAAGTAGAATGGAAAGACAGAAAAATAATGGGAACCTGGACCAGAAATGAAAGGGGGGAAAAAAGCACATTCACTGAAGAGTGAGGGGAAGAAACAAAACAAAACAAAAGACTACAGGACAAGTAGAGAGAGAGCACAGCATGGAGGGAAGAACTTTGAATTATATTCTGAAAATTTGGATTTAAAGCCCTGCCTCTGCTGTCTGCACACTGTATGATTCTGCCAGTTACTTAGTCTTTCAGAGCTTTGGTTTCCTTATCTGTTAAATAAACCAATATAACCACTTACCTTGTAACAGTCTTGTGAGAGTTAATTAGCAAGATGTGTGTGCTTTTGAAATAATACAGTGTTTTGTAAATGGTTAAAAATGGTATAAATTTTATTTCTGCTAAAGAGAGATTTTTGAAATATGTCTGATAATTTTTCCTTCATAGAATTAGTATACCATAAATGAACTTAAGATATTATCAATAAATAACTAGACTGATAGTCACAGAAATGTTATTTAGAGCCATTTTACCAACAGCTCGTACAACTTGAGCTGGAACACAGATCTGTTAAATATTAACCAATACCTTTTACATTTTACCAGACTGGCTTTGCCTTTTCCATATTTCTTTTTACTTAGATTTGAGGCTTTGATTCTTGTTCATGTTGTTTTTCAACTGGGGAAGCAGATTAAACAAACAAATGCAAAACATAAATCAAGAGAAAACAACTACCATACTCTGCAAATCTTCATGATACTCTCTTGATCCCAAGTCTCTCTCCAGTTGCTTCCCAACTGCCTTCTTCCTTTCATAGCAAAATTTACTGAAAGCATTGTCTATATCAGCTATTACCATTTCTTCACTTACTTTTCTTTCCTCAACCTATTTCAATGAGACTTTATTCATTCTATTTTACCATGTCTGCTGTTGCCAAATCCAATGGTCACATTTCCATAATCATCTTACTCAACTTCTCAGCAGCAATTCAACACGGTTAGCCACTCCTCTAACTTTAAACCCTGTGGCTATCTTCTGGGACACTTCTCTTTCCAATTTTTCCCACTACCTTATTGGGGGCACTTAAAACTTATTTAAGTCTCATCAAACTTGAAATCTGTTGCTAGTAATTCAACCTCAAGTTACTTCTGATTTGGGATAAAGATAGCATATTTGGCAAAATAATCAGCTCTTAGAAAGTACTTGTGTGAGATATCTAGGTTTTGAATGTCTGGCTTTATGACTTTGAAATGCAGAATAGACCAGAAAATCTAGCTCTTGGTTGGGCTTCAAGCTTGTTTATTCTTGCTGGAAAAATTATTAGCAACTAGCTTTAGAATGTCCATAAATTGTCCTTTACCTAGAAACTTGCCGAATGGACAGATTTCTACATATCGGCAAACAGAGCATATTCAATGGCCCAGAAATTCAGAGGCCTCCATACAGAACTTAAAATTCACATGTATGCAACACCTTATAGTTCTCCCAGATTTATTTAATTGCTCCATTCAGTTTCTTCTTACAGTTGTTCCTTGAGGTCTATATTGGAAGAAGTAAAGATGAAAACCATTCACAAGTAAACCAAAATAACCTGAATATGGTTTCAGTACTAGATTGTACCTCTGAATCCTAGCCAAAGCATAGGATTTCATTTTAAGATACGCTCTAGCAGTCACCAGATGGAGCTTGAGTTTGTCTTTGTCTCAGGAGAAGAAACAGTCCTTCTTAACTTACAAAAATAGCTGGAGGGCAGTACCTGAACAGAGTGATTTCTCACCCCAAGTTTTGATCATGATGTAATATATAAAGTCAATGACACAATAAAATATCATAAGATAGCACAGGGCTGATCAAAGCCAAAAATTATTCATATACACTGTTTGTTTGGAGAGAATCCCAACAACTTCTTTTGAATGTGATATTACCAGGTATGAATAAAGGGCATTTTCCTAAGAAAAATAGGATGTTCCCATTATTTGAAAGTCACCTGCCATCTAGGAGTAAACTCTGGTTCCCTTTCTACTTAAATTCTTCCACAAAGTCAGCCTGCCAGGCCTATAACCAAGGTCTTCTTTTATCTAGACTAGAACAAATATTCCATGTTGAGTCATGAGAACATATCAGCAAAATTCCCAGAGTTAATACTTTTATTTAATTACATACATATATATTTATTTTTTTTTTAATGTGTTGTTCCACTAAGTTAAACTTTAACTATATTAATCCATGGAAAAACCCCTGATTATCAACTAACAATTTTGTAAACAGTTATCTCATGCATTAAATATTAACTTGGAAATTTAACTCAAAACTTGTTTGGCTCCAAACAAGCAGGAGCCAAAAGGCCAGTAGCAAGGAGTAAAGTTTTTTCTGCCTCTAGTATATTAGGTTCCTTTGCAAGACTGTGACATAGTAAAGTGAGGGAATATTCTGGTGGTAGCTGCACGGTTTATAGGAATAGGGGCAAAGGAGAGGGGAGGCAAGGAGGGAGCCTGGAAGACACCTACTGCTTATCATCAAAATCTCTAAACTTAGAGCAAACAGGTCAGACCTCATGGAAAAGAAAATTCATGGGAATATGAATACACTGGTAATGTCCATAGGCATTCAGCGATAATAAAGATATGCACTTCAAGAATATGGACACGTTAGGGGCTTCCTAGGTGGTACAGTGGTTAAGAATCTGCCTATCAATGCAGGGGACACAGGTTCAACCCCTGCTCCAGGAAGATCCCACATGCCGCAGAGCAACTAAGCCCGTACGCCACAACTATTGAGCCTGCGCTTTGGAGCCCTTGAGCCACAGCTACTGAGCCCATGTGCTGCAACTACTGAAGCCCACGTGCCTAGAGCCCATGCTTCACAACAAGAGAAGTCACGGCAATGAGGAGCCCGTGCACCACAACAAAGAGTAGCCCCTACTCACCGCAACTAAAGAAAGCCCGCGCACAGCAAAAAAAGACCCAACACAGCCAATAAAATAAATTAATTAATTAACTAGAAAAAAGAATATGGACACTTTGAAAATATCAACATAGTTTAAGCTATCCGATACAAGACTGGCTGACCCACACTGCCAGCCCACAGTAAACCTCGTGTGGAGCATTCTGGTACCATTCTCTCACTAGAAACAATAGAATAAAGACTGATCTACTTGTCCTGGTTCCATTTAATAATAAGAAGAAAACAAAGTTGTCTTCCTGCAGTACTGGGCTGTTAGGGACTGTGATTTCAAGTTACAAGCCATCATCCAACTGTCCATCAATTTACTCCCTGATAAACAGAAATACATACATATGAAAAAATTAATCTAGGCAGTAGAGTAATGTCTGAACAGCAATACTATAAAAATTGACATTGGTTAGGTTTTTGACTCAAAAGTTTCAAAAGAATCCACATGGCCAGATAATCTGCCCAATCTTATATCTGTGGTGTAGGATAAAGTTGATTTATTTTTAATGCTGTTTAAGGAACAGTTAGGAACTATTAAGATTCTTCCTGTCAGTCTGTTAAAGATCAATATTGCTTCCTGATTTCTAAAAAAATTATGAAAAAAGAAAATATTCTCAGTGGGGATCTTTTAAGGAAGGCTCCCATTTGCCCTGTAGATGGAAAGAGTGAAACCAAATAATGTGAGTTGTTCATGAAAGGGCTGAGACTAGATGGAAAAAAAGGGGAAGACGCATGAATGTAGAAAGTACCATCCTTAGATACACATGTATCTCTTATTTAGATTCAAGAAATATGATATGGCTCATCAGAGCTCACTTTTGATATTTTTAATTATATATTTAATATGGACACATGCTTGTTGGAAAATGTTTAGACACCATGGACTATATGTTGTACTCATAGAGCTTTTTACAGTTTATAATGTACTTTCACTAAATTAGCTTTTGATTTTCTGACAACTCCAAAAAGTAAAAAAAGAGCAGGTTCTATTATATCTGTTCTACAGACAAGCAAGTATCACTCTGGCATTGTAGTTGGTACAGAATGAACCTGAACAGAGGAACCCGGACCCGTTAGCATCCTGGCCATTCATATGAACATGAGGAGGGAGGGGGGAGCATGAAGACTGTGAAGTGGAAAGGCTTTACAAGGAAGTAGTCCGAGGAGGGTAATCATGGAGAGAGAGGTTTCAAAATATTCAAAAGGAAGTATAGACAAGCACTAGGAATAAGAAAAAAAAACACAGAGTGATCTGTGGGAACGAAAAAGTGGCTAGAGCAAGGAAAAAACTCCAAATTCAGACCACTTATTTGCTTGGCATATATGAATTGTATAGCTACTATGTTTGAATTTCTCTGGATGCCACTGGATAAACAATGATGACCTGTGCCTGAGGTACTTAATATTTAATTTTTGAGACAACGCCCAAAAATAATTATAATACAAGGCAAATCAGATATTCAGAATAGAGGCTTAGAGAAAACCATGTCTAATAGGCTGACAATGGAAAACTTCACTATAGTGAAGAAATCCAGCTGAACTTTGAAAAATGTGTACGATTTGGGAAGTGATACGAAGAGGGATGCTATGGGAAGGGCATGACAAAACGCATGGAGACAGAAAATTAAAAGATATATTTGGGAGCTGTAACTATAATAGGAAACAATGCTGGAAAGATAGGTTGAGCCTGGCACGGGGAGTCCTTGAAGATTGGGCTGAGCAATCCGTTTTTATTTTGTGGGCCAAAGAGGTCTATTAAAGGCTTGTAAGTAGGGCACAGGCACATCATAATGGTATCTTAGTATTTAGGACAAATAATTGGGAATGGTGGGCAGAAACAGGGAGCGCCTAGAGGAACTGAGAGAGATGGAGAGAGAGAGAGCGCGCGCAAGCACTGCAGTGACCTGGGCAAAGTCTAGTAGGGTTGGTAGAAAAGGAGAGAGAATGACATGTTTTAGAGACATTGTGAAGGAGGAAATGCTAACTAATATTTATTAAACCTCTACTATGTGCCAGGCACTGGACTATTGAGTTACATAGAGTTAAATGAGTTACACAGATTAACCCATTTAATCTTTAGGTTAGCCCTAGAAGACAAGTAACTTTATTGTTTCTATCTTACAGATGAGGCTTAAGCACCTTTTCAAGTTTACACAGTTAATATGTGACGAAACAGGATTCAAACCCAAATCATCTGCCTCCAGAGCCTGCTGCGTAGCCTCTATGCTTAGCGGTTAAGCACAGGCTTGGGGGTCTTGGTGGTGCATTATATGTGACAAGATCCGACAGAACACAATGATTGGTTGATTACATATGAGTCATAAGAAGCTGCGATTCTTGGGAAACTTGCTTCTGAGATTTTGGGGTGATGAGTAGAATGATAATACTATGAATAAAAACAGGCAAATAAAGAGTTTCTAGATTTCATATTTTACATTTCATAGTTTACATTAATGGTCCAATTGCTTTTTGTATTTAAAATGCCAATTTACCATAAAAGTCACAAAAGCAACTGAACCACCAAACTTAAAAACTTTTGAAGGTAAATACTGGCTGATTCTTCCCTCCTAGTTCTACTCGTGAATACGTGGAGTATAGTACAGTGCTTGGTATATAGAAGATGCACAACAATAATGGGTTAAATAAATCATTGGAGGGTTATTAATCATAAGTAAGTGAGAATAAAGGGAGGGCGGGTAGTAGAGTCAAAAGTGTATGACCCAGAGTCAGACAAATCTTGGTTCAAATTCTGGCTCAGCAACTTTACAACTATAGGACCTAGGGCAAGTTACTTTAAACATTATACATTTTGTATATATGGGGTAATAATTCATGGGAAAGCCAGACATCTTTTTGGATTCAGTACTTCTTTGTAAGGCAGTGGGTCTATGAAAACCTAGAAAGGATGCCCCTAAAGGCCATTACCTCTGACAAAATCTGCAACACTCTTCTCTTATTGAGTTTAATTTACAAAAATTACATTGAGACCTATACAAAAAAAATCTGCCAAGTAATTGCCAGTTTTAAAAGAAAAATTATTTTCAGAGAAGTGAAAACTGGAGTTTCAACTGAAGGGGAGATTTTAATTGCAGGGAGACATATCAACTGAATGGCTTAGCTTGGACTTGTGGGATCAGTAGCAGCCAGTAGGATATATATTAAAGAAAAACCAAGTTTAATTAGCCTTAAGATTTTATACAGCTTGGCTCTTCCCTCCCACACCTAGTCTGATTTCAGCGGGTCAATATCCTTTTCAATCATGCTCTCTTCCACCTTTTTCTCAGTTGCTGTCATGACAGGCCAATGGAAGAATGACATACAGATGAAAACAAGGCTTGAATAATTACTGCACTGCGGCTGGTTGTTGTTTGAGCATCATTTTATTTCTTCCAATCACACAGGTCCTTGGACTTCACAGCCCCGTGTTTCAGATGGGGGTGATGCTGATTATATTATGACATTACAGCAAAGGCAGGCAGATCAGACAAAGTGAATTTCACTCCATAATTAAACTGCAGTATCTTTCGTCTAAAGTCCAGGACAGGATTAATCGAAAGGTAGCTCTTTATCATCTCGATTAGTGCTGGGATTTGAAGAGTGAGCTCTGATTTGATAGCTAGCTCTGAGTCAAGCTGGCTGGTGGCCCCATATCTGGCTAACTGGCAAAAATAATATCAGATCAAGATACATTTGCAAGGTTATACCCTTTCCTTTTATTTTTATCTGAAGGAAATGCAGATAGATTCAAATACGCTGGCATTTCCATTACCCTGTTTTCTATTACAAAAATGTCTATTGAAATGAACAGGTCCTTCTAAACCCCACAGCATTTTACAAATGATTTCCCATAATTCCACTTAGCTCCATGCTCTAATGGCTTCTCATTTCTTGTCTTTTCTTTATGTGAGACTCAAATTTGAATATTTGGATGGCCCAAGCAGCTGCTTCTCAAGCTGCTCACAGGGTCCCCTTTTATTTCAAAGGACTCATAGTTGTAGAATTTATGAAGGGCTTTTGCTTCCTTCAACTGCTCTTTTAATATATATGATATTCCCAAATTCCTCATAAACTAATGAATTGCATCAGTGATTCTCAATCCTGAATCCCTATAGAGGCACCTGTGAGGCTTTGTAAACAATCAGCCATCTAGCCCCCACTCCAGACCCAACGATTCAGTATTTGTGGGGTTAGACCCAAGCATCTGTATATTTTTAAAAGTTCATAGTTGATTTGAAAGTGCTGCCAGGGTTGAGAACCATTGAGTCTGCTATACAGCACATCAGCTGTATTTGCAAAAGAGTTATCAAAACAAGCCATTGTTAAGGGAAACTAAGCCTGATATTGTGAAAATTTTCTTAATAAAATTATAAAAAAGTTTTTTCTAGTAATATTTGCATAGAAAAATACATATCAGGTCTCTTAAGGGCTACAGAAGACAAGGCAGATTATAAAACAGACAGGTTTATGTCAACAATGCTTCCATTGATCCATCTGATAACATTGAAGGTGATGATTCACTGACTGAGCTCATCACAGGATAATACTGTAGATAAAAGCCATATAATTTAAGATGACTGGACTAACATCATAAAATCTCAGTCTGGACACAAACTTGGAATTAGCTGTTATCTACTTTAATACTTTTACTGTTCAGTTGTCTTTTTTAGAAAAAGGCAGGATTGGAAAGATCTGATTTTGAATTCTGACTCAGCCTTGTTTTAGCGTTTAAGAACACACATTCTGGAGTCAAACAGGATCCAATTATCAGTTGGTTGGCCTTCAGAAAGATATTTACTTCTCTAAGCCTCAATTATCACATCTCTAAAATGGGGCTAAGAATCTTATCTCACAGAGCTATTTGGGTTTTACCCTGATTAATTTAGATAAGAGTGCCTGGCAAACAAAAGGATCAGAAATCTGTGTTGAAGGCAAATGTAATATTTACTAAAGATTGGCATTGAGCCTCTGTGCCTAAAAACTGTCAGTTTTGAGATTCAAGGATTAGTTTTCTAGAAGATTTGATCCACCAGAGGAAAAAAGAATGACTCTGAGTAAGAATGGTATTCAGATTTTTTTGTGCATAGCATCACCTGGAAGTGATTGTTAAGAATGTAAATTGCTGGACTCCAATCCCAAAGATTCTGATATGGTATTTAGGCATGAAATCCAGGAATGTGCATTTTAGCAACCATCCAGGTGATTCGGACTCAGGGTTGAGGATCCTCATTTGGATAAAACAGCTACAAAGGAATAGAAATTAGTCAAACATTTATCCCCCTCAAAAACACAGTGTGGCCTGTGGCCTGACTTGGAGGAGACCATGCTTTGTCTTCCTTAGGTCAGAATTCAGTTAGATGAATTTGTTATGCACAAATATAACATGTTCACAGAGTATGATTACACTCCAAGTAAAAAGTCTATTTTTTCTTCAATTAAATATACCTCCTGAATAATTAGCATTTAGCCGCTAATATTATCTTCAATTTTTTCATCACCACTAGGTACATGTAAGTATATAGTCATTGGTCAGATTCATTATCAACTCATCCTTTTTCTTTTATAAAATCATAAAGTAACTTTCTGAAAATTGGTAAATGCTCTAAACAGAAGTCACTATTTCCTCCTTTAAACGCTTTATAGAATAAAGTATTTTTGAAATGTCTTAATTAAAATTGATAATGGAAATCAGTACACAATTGTAAGTTGAATACTTTAAATGCAATTGATAAATTAGTCTCTAAGATGAAGATACCCAACCTATTACTGGAGACTGTTCTGAATCTAAGGGGACACTTTAAACATTTTCACTTTCAAGATTTTCCTCAGGAAAGACAGTGAGACAAATGCCAGAACTAAGTTGAGTTTGTAATATAATATGCCCACAGATACACATTAATTCTCTCTATTCTCAAAGTTATTGTAAAGACAACAAGAAAATTAAGGTCTCTAATTGCAACTAAGCATATACTTAGCTGGGGAGAAAAAAAATGCCAGTATGAGAAAAGTTTATCAACATTAAAGGACAATATAGCTTAGTGGTCAAGCATAAGTCTTTTTAATACATAATGTGTAACCTGGGGTAAGCTACTTAAGACCTCAGAAACTCAGGCACAGCATTTCTTTGAGAGGTTTGAGGTGACCATAGTGGGTACTGAGTAAATGTAAGCTGTTGTTTATTGTAATAGCTGACAATTTCTTAGATGAGATCTGTCACAGGTAAGACTTAAATGAATGGTGCAGACATTGAGAGCTATAGAAACCCCAAATTAAGAGAATGTCAGCATGACTGGGAAGGTTTTTGCAAGGAATGGTATTTGAGTTGGATATTTCAGAATGAATGACATTTGGCTAGACAGAGGTACAAAGACAATTTTAGGCTGGGCAGGGGATGGGTCTTGATATGAGCTGCAGTTCAGAGGCAAAAAGTGTTTAGGGACTGTTAAATAGTTTAGGATAAAACTGTGAAAGATAATTTGGGATAAAACAATAGAAGGTTCTGAATTCCAAAAGTCACTTTTGGCTTTTTGGTAGCATTTTTAATTGCACAACTATTTACCCAGTGTAATTCAATATTTCTTTATAATAGTGGTTCTCAAATTTTAGTATGCACCAGAATCACCTGGAGGGCTTGTTCAAACCCAAATTGCTGTACACCACCTCAAGGTTTCAGATTCGATAGGTCGGGGTGAGGCCCAAGAGCTTGTGTTATAATGTATTCCTGGTGGTGTTAATGCTGCTGGTCACTATGAATCATGGCTTTAGAAGTTAAGACAGGGTGGGATGGAGGAGGTTTCCCTTAAAATAAGAAAAAATTCAATAACTGAATAACCCTCTTTATTTACTATAAAATTTCATCCTCACTTACATGCCAAGTCATAGAAGAACCTACATGGAGATTACTTATAGAGAAAAAAAAAAGCTTACTTTGACTTCCTAATCTCTCTATCAAGTCTAGGTCCTTAACTGTGGGAATGAGGGGCCCCTGAGCCAAAGAACCCCAAGCCAACAAGCCTGAACTCTTAAAGAAGACTTAATCAGCATTAAGGATGCTCAAGAAATGAAAATAATAAAGCCAAGAGACTGGAGAAGGTGGGTGGACTTTTTATTACAAAGAGCCTCTATCAAGCTGTGCTAGACATTTTGTACTTGGGTTATGCTTAACTGCCTGCCTCATAATCCACAAACTATTTTCAACTTCCCTTCATTTACCTGTTTCTTTTCTTCAACCAGCACTCAGAAATGAGCAAAGGGGAATAAGACCTCTCAGCTTAGGCCTGGGTCACTGTTTAAGAATCTCCATCTCCTGCTTCAAAATCTTTCTCCAAAACAAACTTCTAGTATGTACTGACTATACTTTAAGAAATATTTTAAAAGGCAGAAAGAGGAAATGGAATGCTCTGGGAGACTCTATTTTCTATTCATGACTCCAGGGTACTATCTCACAAGTGAGTACTTTATTTTCAATGGCAGACAAAAAAATGTTGTGTTTTAAGATTCATGTAGAAGTCTTTTACAAAAAAAGTCAAAAATGGATCTAGAATGTATGAAACTCTCAAAATCTCTCAATTAGAGCAGCTTGTTTACTTCCTAGCCATTTATCTTTTCTTAAAATAAGAAGTTATATAATTACAAAGTATAATTAATAATAACAACAACAATTACCACAAGTACAACAGAAATAATGATAGTAAGCACCGTGGGCCCAGATCCGCATAGTTATAAAAGATAAGAATTTGTCTCAGTATTTTCAAGACCAGACAGCAGCCTAATAATACAGGGGAAGAAAATGAAAGGAAAAAAAATCTTTCCTATGCTCCCTGGAAAATACCACAGAAAAACAGACAATAAACTTTCATACCTGTTGTTAAGGATCTTCATTTTACAGATCAGTTCAGGCAATTTAAATAGACAACAACATGAGGCCTCTAACGTCTCTTAGGAAGCAGTATCAACATTAATTCCTGTCTGGTCCCAATTCCATTTCTAGTTAAGCATCCCCATCCACTCATAAGAAGAAAGAAATAGCACTTGTATAGTGTTTTACAGTGTATAAAGCACTTTCACAAACATCATATTATTTGATTGTCTCAACAATCCTGTGGGATATGTAAGTAGGGAAAGTATTAATATTATACCCATCAGAAGATGAGAGAATTAAGGATCAGAGAAGAAGGAAATAAATTAATCTTTACTAAATATCTACATTGGGTCAAACCCTATTCAGACTTGAAAAGAAGCCTACATATAACAGAGTTTTATGTAACATGAAATAGGCTCCGAGAATCTGACACCTGCCCAAGATTATAACTGGCAGAGCTAAGACTTGAATGTAGATAATCCAGTTCAAGATGCCCTGCTCTTCCACCAAACCCTAGACCTGACTCTCAGTTGTAAATGTCTAGTTATAGTAACTGGGCCTCCTAAGAGCAGGCTTGTTCAGTTGCCAAAAACCATAACCACTACTAGTTTCAGGGTTTTGTTTGTTTTTAGTTAGTCTGATGAAAAAGGTACACATTTCTTGAGAAAATGTGCAACTTTATAATATCTAGTATGTCAAGAGAAAAAAAAAGAGAATGCATTATTTCATTGGCTTAGAATATTGACTTTTAAAAGTCAATCTAACTACCCGCAGATATAAGAGAGAACACAGTCCCATTTCCAACAAAATACTCATTACAAGAAAGAGAAACCAAAAGACAAACCAATCTCAAAGACTAGATTCTGACATAGGCTCAACTTTAAACTGTTATTATCTAAATAAGTGGCCAATACATATGCATGCTAAAATGAGGTATAACAGCAGAGTGTGTATGAAGAAAATAAATCAGCCATGCCTTGTTCTGTCTCAAAGCTATAGATTCAGATTTTGAAACCTCTTGACAATATCACGTTTTATTTTTAGTTTTTACGTGCATTTACTTGTATGATTTGTCTGTTTTGTTTTTTGTTTTAAGATACAAGCTACAGCCTCCCTCTGCTTACGCATGCACAACTTGTGACTTAGAGTATTTAAAGGTTTTCACAGAGAAACATCTTCCTACAAAAGAGACAGAGGTTTCACTTAGGAGGTATCTTGGGAATTTGGGCAGCAGAGGTTAAGGGAGGTCTAGGATATAAGTAAATATTTGTGAAATTAGATTGAATTTTTGAATATTAAATGAAGGCATTTATTGAAAGAAGATTGCTGTATGTGCTAAACAATTACCTTGCTACTGAGCATTTTCAGAGAACTGCAGAATTTCAGAGTTGATGCTATACTGGGGATTTTATTTTTATAATAAAAAGACAGAATATTCATGTTGGACTTCATGAAAATTATATATTACAGTCATCTGTCTAAGGCTTGACTATCCTGTAAACATCCATGTAAAGCAGTGGTCTATGCTTAAACTCCTTGATCTTAGGGAATTAAAATGTGTTGATATTAGGGACTGTTGGAAACTGAATATGTTGCCTTCCTCTCCCTTTCACATGTTGAAGCCCTAACCCCCAGTGTGACTGTATTTGGAGATAGGGCCTTTACAGGAGTATTTAAGGTTAAATAGGGTCATACGGGTGTGGTTCTAATCCAATAGGACTCTTGTCCTTAGAAAAAGAGGAAGAGACACAACGGATGAGTGCACATAGAGAAAAGGCCATATGAGGAGACACAGTGAGAAGAAAGTCATGTGCAGGCCCAGGAGAAAGGCCTCATGAGAAACTAACCCTGCCAACACCTCAATGCTGGACTTTCAGCCTCCAAAACTAAGAAAAAAAAATTTCTGTTGTTTAAGCCACTCAGTCTGTGACATTTTGTTATGCCAGTTCTAGAAAACTAACACAGGCACTAAGGTTTTCACAACAACCTGCAAGGTAGGAATTGATTAAATCTACTTTACTGGCACAGAAACAGATTATTTGGAGATTTGAGAAATGTCCCAAGAGTCACAGAATCAGCAAGTGGAATAACCAAGATTAAATGTAGGTAGGTCTGCTCTCCAGACCAATATTTTCTTTTCTTCCTTGTCTATTTTCTACCTTTGAGCACATGAGTGTTACAAAGTTAGTTTTTATATTGACCTGAATATTTTATTCTTGTATGTTTCATTACTGGCTTGTGTTCTACTTGGAGTCACAGAAAACAATATAATTTATCTTCTTTGTGACAGTCCTTAATATCCTAGAACATAGTTATCATATTCTTTCCCTGTGAATTTCCAAACAATCCCAGTTCCCTTAACCATTCCTCATATCATTTGTTTCATTTCCCTACCATTCTGGTCACTTACTCCTAAAGATGTTGCTATTTATTCAGATTTCTTGTACTGGATGGTTAAGCTATATCTCCATTATATCATTCACGAGCAGCATTTTAAAAATATAAAGACAAAATCTTGTATCTATCCATTTAAAAAAATTTATCTGGTTAGATGCAGCACATCATTCCAGTCTTTCAAGATGTCTTTGCAACTTGATTACATCATTCAACAACTTTTCTATGTATTCGGATTCACGTCATCAGCAACACTGATGAACGTGCTTTCATCCAAGCTATTGGAAAAAAAATGGTGGTCAAGGCTTAGGATACTCCTGCAATATTCCATAGGAATTCCTTCCACTTTGGCAATAAGCCATTTGTTTGTACCAGACAGTGTGGTCACTCAATCAGTTACTAATCTATCTGTACTTAGATTAGTTACCAATATATCTGTACATCTAACCCAGATGAGATCAGATCATATATTGTAGACATGCTTTCACTGAAGCCATTCTGGTTTCTAGTAAGCACCACTTCTTTCTGGGGATCACAAACCATTGGTTTATGCTTTATTGTTTTAATAATCCATTCTAGGCTCTTGCTCAGGACTGACATCAAGCTGTTTTTACTTATAATCTGCCTTCTTATACCTTCTAAAAATTAGAACATTTTTTATATCTCTAGTGGCCTAATATTTTTCCTCTTCTCAGATATGAATGGCAGTAACTGATGTTATTAACAAATCCTCTCATTAGCCTATGGCTCTCTAGCCCTATTTCTAGGCTCCTTTCTTTTTCCTTTTTCCTGTGTCCTTCCAAGAAATAGAATTGCTGTATGTAATCATGGACCACATCCAGAGATGGTATGTTGGTCAGAGATGTATCTGACCAACAAACCAAAAGAGTAGAGAGGACTTAGGGTGCTGACTTGGGCCTGGCTGGTCTGGCAGAGGAGAAGGAGCTATGATTAGATGAGGCTTTGTGCTATCTCTATGCATGGCTCTGCCTAACTTCCATTTTCCACTTCTGGCTGTGTACCTGGACAGGGTTACATCCTTTTCCTATTCACTCTGGATGATTTCCTTTGCCAGAGATTCCAGATAGCTTTGTATTTTTCAGTCTTTAACTGAGAAAGGTTGTGATATATGATGCTTTTATTTTCCCATGAAGACTTTCTCTGAGGCAGGCATGTACCCTGACCTTTACCTAATCAAGAAAAGTTGTTTGGGGGATGGGAGGTGGGGAGGCAGGTTGGACTTTAAATGCACAAATCAGTTCTAATAAAAACACTGAGATTCAGGTGCCTGAGGTTAGAAATACTGGTGGGAATTCAGTTACACTAATTAATATTTAAGAAGGGCTAGAGATCACATGCTGAATGTGGAAAACTAGGCCAGTCAGACATGAGCATATGGGGAGGGCAAGATCAACTGATAAAAGTAACAAACAAGTCATACATAAACACTCCAACAGGAATGAAAAAGAGAATATGAAATAAATGTTCCAAATGACACTGAAGAGGAGGTAAAGTAAATGGTGTACCAGATATAAAAGCAAAATGTTCTAACACACACAACACTTTTTATTGGTTTTATATAAACACATACATTATAAAAATGATATTTTCAAATAAGTTAGTAGGATGTATTACCCATTTATAAAAATAGACTTAGTTTGGGATCTGTGGATTCAGAGCATACTATATTTGCTCTTGTTTCTGCACTAGCTCATGAAGTAGTAGTCTCAGTAAAGCTTGACTTTCATAATAGGTAGTTCCCTAATGGTTTAGCCTACCTGGACACCCAAAACCTGATGGAAGGTTGGAAAGCAGCAGAGTATTCTAGGATCTACACAAGCTTTTTAGTTCTGGCTCTGATGTCATTTGATTGGTATCACAGCTTATACCACATTCTCTCATTGAACTTGATTTTTCATTCATGGCCAAGACAGTCAATTCTGAGTTATGGTCCCTCTTTTGTACACTTCAAAGCTTTCTAGCACAGGCACAAATGGTACAAGCATTACCTTGCTTCTACCATATACACAGTTCTTTCTTCTTCTACTCTAGCACTTACCTACCCTTTTCCAGTCCTTCTCTACCTCTAAGCCCTGTCTTCCTCCATCTGCTTGCTCTAGTTCATCGAAAGATTACGTGCCAAACCTCATACTACTACTCTGCCAGTCTTATTCTTCCAAAGCTCCAACCTCTGACAGCCACAGTTTATCAATTCACAGCCCTATCTTGGGAACTTTGAAAACTGGAAGCCCAGAGAATTCACTGGATTGCTTTTGCTATCGCCACATCATGAAGAAGCAGAAGCACTGTGTAGTAGATGGGAGGAGGACTGAGACTAAGATTTGGGTCCCTTTTTCAAATTCTCTAGTGTACACAGACAGTAACTAAATGACTTTGGAGAAACCCTATGTCTATGTACAATGTGTAAATGTTAGGCTGGTGGAGAGAACAAAGCAAAAAGACAAAAAGAAGATTCTTGCTCTTCAGGAGTTTAACCTCCAGTTAAAGAAATAATTTAAATAAACCAAAACCCACCAAATAAAGCATCCCCAAATGATCAAATTGTCCTTAAATAATAGAAGAACAGAGAGAGAGAATAAGGTTATTTCCTAAAAATTTGAACCAAATTAGTGGTTTTCAAACTATGCTTTATTGTCCTCAAGCTTAAGAAGAGATGATTGCAAAGAGATGATGGAGCAGTTAAATATGTAATTAAAATTTAAAAAATTACAAAAGATTGCATATTTATATCAATTTACAATTGTGATTAAAAATGACAATACAAATTTAAATAATCATATAAATTTTTAAAAGATCAATGTGTTGTTACAAGTTAAATAGGTACAATAAGGTTAACTAGTTTTCATGCAGGCCTCAAATTAAGACCCTGAAACTGGAAGGCAAGTTGTTCAAAAAAAAAAAAAACAAAAAACAGAAAACAAACCAAAAAAACCCTCTTCCGATATGCAACTACTTAACTGTATACAGTGGTTTTCTTGACACCATATAGTAGTCCATTTCTCATATAAAAATATGCTGAATTCCGAAGCCAATATAATAATCTGATCCCAAGTTTCCATTTCTTTGTATATTTGCCATTATATTCTTATTGATTGACTTTACAATATTTAACATGATAAATGATTTGGATTTATAAAATGAGTTTATTTTAATAAAATGCTATTCATTATTTCATATGTAAAGGCTCTAATGAGATTTATTTTGAAAAGAGGGTTCTGCTGTTTAAAGAAATATGAAAAATCTCTACATCAAATAATAATGTGCATGAACTCTCCAACTCAAGACAATATGATTCTCATGCTTCTGACTCCAGGCTATTCAGTTTCTGAATTTATCAACCTGCTGGCTCAGACCACTGTATACAGCAGATACATTGGGCCCAAACGAGATTTCATACTGGCTACTATTCCTTCAGTCTTAAGAAAAATGCTAGTTTTACACTGAGGAATAGATTATATATCATGAAACCATCACATGTTGAAAGAGGTCACCTTATCTTAAATTTATATGAAATTTATCATATATTCTTAGAATGCCAGTTATCAGAATTTAATATATTAGTTTAAAATTTGAACAGTAGAAGCAAGAACTAAGTTAATGAAAACCTCTTTAATTATCTAAGAACCATCGTTTAAATTCATTATGTAATATGTGGACATTTATTCATTTATTTTACATTTACTCAAAATATATTATATCAAAAGACTCCAGAATATTTTTCCTAACATCAATCAGCCATTATCTATAGTTAGGAAAAGAGTGAGCCAAAAGTGACTTTATACCACCACAGAGGGTGAAATTAGCAAACCTGAGGGAAGATGCATTTTCCAAAATCTTGACTATACTCTACTATGGAAATGTTTCAAACTTCTGTGATATATAAGTAAAAACTAAATTGACTTGAGATGGTCTCTGTATAGAACAGTTAAACCATAATTATGTACATATTTGTTTGTTTTTTAGAGGCTGTGATTTGAAAGGTACTACAGTATAAAGGTTAAGAATGCACCTGTGTTTCTATTCTGGCTCCACATTTCCAGCTATGAGACCTTGCGCAAACTACTTAAACTGTCTAAGCCTCAGTTTTATTTTCGTCAAATGGAGGAAATAATAAGAATACCTCTCCTTATAGATCTGTAGTAAGAAATAAGTGAATAAATGAAATAATGAATGAAAGTTACTTAGCACACTGCCTAGTACATAAAAAGCTCTTGATAAATATTATTAACTGTAATAAAATTGTTAAACACCTAAAAGCCAGTTGTTTTCTTCTGGTTAATTTTTTCTATGACCTGATTTTAGTCATAATTTATTGACTTCTTCCCTTCTGGAATGATGTTCTATTTAGATTTCTTTTTCTTTGTTTCTAGAATATTCTCTGACTAACATCTCTACAGCTCCACCCCAATCATCAGATAGGATTGCAGGGCTTCATTTTGATAGTTCTGTACTTGCTTTTCTGTCACTGCTTGTGTTATTTTCTCGTTCCTACTCAGTGGTTTAAAAAGTAAAACTCAAGGAAGAGCTAAACATTATGAGCAATATATTGAGATGAATGGCTTATCAAAATTGGACAAAAAAGGATATTATTAAAAATAAATCACACCAAGGGAGAGCAGCAAATGACAGCAGCTGTGAAATGGCTGTACATGGTGGGAATCAGTGAACCCCAAAGAAACAAAAGAAAAAATAATGGAAGGCCATGAAACTTACATGATTTACAAGGGAAGTATAAACTTAACGAACAGTCTCTGAAGACTGTAGGAGCCAGGAAAGTCACTTCTAGATGCATATTTGGACAAGACAGTAATATGGAAAGGACTCATGTTCTCTGATCAAATGGGAATTACTAATAAGAATAGAATGAGAAATAAGACAAATGGAATTTTTTACTGTATTTGATTTCTTTACTGCATAACCTGCAATGAGGGGACAATATCCTTGTGTATACCAATATATATGGGATGCTTAGAAAATGCTTGGTAATGATGGCAATAGCAATGAGGATGATATATTCTTAAGAGCCAAAGTTAGATTTCATGGACAAGATGAGCTGAAATTAGAACCCATCTTGGCAGGCATTGGGGTAGGGTATTATATGACACAAACGCTTTTCTTAAATAGGACTCTAAGGATTTTGTTGTTTGAAAAATATTTCATGTAGGCAACACAAAAACAAATAGTTGGTTTACTGCAAAGATGCATGCAGATGTATGGCTTTTTGTCTTGTACCTGGATATGGACCTGCCTCTCAATTTCCATGAGCATGAAATTCAGTTAAAAACTAAAAACAAAGATACTGCCAAGGAAATTGAGATGGTAATATAACATCACACCTGAGAGAACAAACTATTGAGATAAGATGAACAAAACCAACTGAGATGAGACAAGCAAACTTAACACAAGTGTAGGAAGCTGTCTATAGTGTTAAAATAAAAATACTACTAAACAGAACCAAACTTGCTATTCATGCGAATTCATGGGAATAGCAAGCAAAGAATTTTTCTTAGAATCTTGTAGATGGTTCCTGTGAGGTTATTCCAAACATGGGGAATTTCTTCAGATTGTCTTTGTTTCCAGGTGAAATTTTAAGACATTTCATGAAACAAATGAAACTTTATCAGGAAAAACCCTTTAAATTACTAAAATTAAGAGGCTAGCCTACTTAGGAAAAGAAAACTCAAGTCAGGCACAAATATTGAGGTAACTGTGATTTAGAGAGACATAGTAGGAAATATTTTCATTAATGCCCGATATCTTCCCTTCTTGAGGAGAAATTGCTCCACTCTGCTGAAAACCTATATTTAGTTATAAACCAGTACTCAAGGAATATTCATTTGAAATCTCCATTTAGAAAAAAAAAAAAAACCCACATTCATTCTCATTCCAACATGAACTATGTGAACTTTTAAAATCATCTTAAAAAGAAAAACATCACTCTTTCTCCTAATTTAGTGTTTTCGCATTTTACAATTGTGGACATTTGGAAAATAACAATATGCAAGAGGACAATGTCATAGTGAGTATAGTCACCAGGTCAATATGATAATTTAATGTATAACTTTAAAATCAAGCTTTCCTTTCTTGCTACTGTTCTATAAATAACTTCTTTATTTTGCCACAATTAAAATATCTTTTCATCAAATTTGATATAAATGCACTAGATATGGTAAATATATTTCTGGCTTAAAATGACAACAATGTAAATTATATGATAAAGACAATATCATTGTCCCATTTTTATTTAGATAAAATATCTTTTTAGGTGATATCATTTCATATTAGGCTTTTTTGTGCTGCTTAATATTATAATTAATAATTCATATTTTTGTCTTTCCCCTCTCACTCTGACAACTTTTATTTTTAATCGGTGGGCATGTGCCAAATTGGTTTGTTATTTATTTATAATGTAAAATGACAAGGGAATTGAATATGTGAAATAAGATAGAGAGATTTTCTTTCATACGACAAAAATTTCTCAGTAATGGGGATGTTTCTTGCTTACCCTTATGGACTCATGGATTTTGGAGATCAGACGGCACCAGTACCTCATATGACAACATAGGATAAATATATTAAATTGAATTGTTCATTTATATTTTAAAATTCACTTTAGTTTTGTGAAGACAGCTGGGCACAAGCATGAAAAGAGGACAAAAAACACCAAAACTTGTAAAAGACTCCCTATTTTGATAGATCCTTAAGTGCAAATTAAGTAAAAATTCTGACCAAACAGATCTATTTGCATTCTTTCCTAAATGCTAAAACATGCAAATTTAGTAGGAACAAAGAGAAAATTTCAAAGATATGGAATTTCCATTGACACAAATAAAAAGTTCTGTCTGTAGGGCTTTATAGAGCTATTAAATAGGGCTTTATAGAGCATTAAATAACCCCTTCAGTTCTGCCCATAACCAGAAACCACATAATCTGAAGGCTACAGCATTGAATGGCTGTGACAGAAAATTCAGAGTGTGGTCTCAAGGACATCAGCAACCCAATCACCAGGGTCTATTAGAATGAAGAATCAGAGCCCCACCCAAGAACTACAGTGGAATTAGAATCTATAGGGACAGGGCTCTTGAATCTGCACTTGAAATCAGCTCCTGAGCTAGAATGAAGTTTGAGAATAGTCTTATGGAAACCCCTGTAGAGCTTCTCATTATCAGACATACTCTTTCAATTCATCCTTTGTGTGGAACATTAGAGAATTCACAAGATGTAACACATTTGATCAAGCAATATGCTTCCTCAAAGATTCCAGTGTCTCAGGTTTCTTCTATTAATTTAAAAACCATAGTCTACACTGCCCTACTTAAGCCAGCCCCTTATCTCTGGCTCTACCTTTGTTGTCAACCTGTGCAGGCTTTGACATCAATTAGTCCCCAACATTTGGAACAGGGGATCTTTTCCCAAAAATTCGGTCCCAATTCCCGTTTAAAACTTGGTTAACAGACTACATTCGTATATAACATTGAATAATTCAAAATAATTTTATGACACTAATTGTTTTGACATTATTAAAATGCAGGAGGTTGTAGGTTGATGTTGAACCAGATGAGGGAACTGATGCACTGGGAGGTTAAACCCTTTAACTAAGGTTGATTCATCAAGTGGCAAAGTATGAACTAGAGCATAGGTATTCTAACACTATACCACACTGCCTTCCAACCTTCTTCCTGAGCAAACCTTTCCCTGCCTTTAAGGAATACACCCATTTCATGGGCTCTGTATCTTTCAGATATTTTCATCTATACTTACATGTACGTGGTATTTATCTTTCAGAAATGGACTATGGAAAGCCTAATTTTACTGTGCTAGTATAGGATTATGCAATCCGGGCTGGTCCAGTTAAAAATGGCAATAATGATGATACTAATGCCAGTCTTATGAGGTACTATTTCTGACCTGGTAATAGCTACATTTTAAAAAAACTTATTTTGAATTTTCATAATTGATTTTAGAGTTTAGTGCTACTGTAGATATGAGAAAGAAAAAAATAATTGCTGTCATGTTGAATAATATCAAAAAATTACTAACAGCCATGACTACTATACTGTATCTCACTATTTGAATGTAACCATGGGAAGTGGTGTTCTAGAGTCTGATTCACAACAACTGCCATATAATGAAAGGAACTAGAAGCTATTAGCATAGGTATAATATTAACAAGACGGTGAATTTTCAATAGAGTTCCATCAGACCAGATTATCTGAAAAATGTGCCTCCTCTCAAGCATATATCAAAAATCTTCATATTTAAGTTTTTAGAGAAGAGTGCCAATAGACCTGTTTGTAAACACTTTACTTAAATGGTATCATAGAATCTTTCAGAAATGGGAGTTGATTTAGATTTCAGTAATTTTGACCCCCAGAAGTTAGGGCAGGGGGACAGCCAGAGGAAGATGAGAGTAGATGAAGGGTATGTATAGGGGTGTAAAGGCGGAGGGAGGTGCCCTCTTGTGTGAATTTAAGCACTCCGAATTTAGCAAAGAAAAATGTCATTATTCTGTGTCTATGTATCTTTGTGTGAATCAACTACTGTTCTCTATAACTAGGGTTTACATAGGCTCTATCATCATACCCTTTGAGAATCTCTTTAAACATCAAAATGTATTTTTCCAAATAAAAACTTCCATGATTTAGCTTTATTAAAATCTAAATGAATGTTTCCAATGATTTGTCCAGAAGAGGGGTCTGAGTACAGTTTAGAGAGCAACCTTTTTAATGATGATCAGTAGCACTGTTCCCCTTCTATCAGATAGCAAGCTATAGAAACACAAAGCAATAGATGTACGCCCAGATAAAAATAATGTTGGAGAGTCCAGCTAGTATCTGAGAGGTGAGGACAGGCTGAGATGGACTCCTTGGCTTCCTTCTGTCCAAAAATTTTCTGTTTCCCTATTTCCTATGGTTACCACCATGGAACATGTTAAAATCTCAGTAGGGACTCTGTTTCAACTTTTCCTTTAAAAACACAGTGAAAAAGCTTAATGGAAAAAAAATGTCCTTCCTATCTCCATGCCAGGCACAGTGTAAGATCCACAAACTTAAAAGCCAGGCAAATAGTCTTTTATGTGGCCCAAAGCTCAGCAAGTGACCTAGTGCTACAAAAATTCCCAAATAGGCATGTGACCTGACTAATGTGTGCTGTGAGATGAGTCAAGGAAGATGGAACTATCTGTACTTTTATTGGACAGTCAAATAATTCCTCCTCTCTGTCTGTCCAAAAACATAATTTGTATACTTTTAGAGAGATACAAGGTTTTTTTTTTTTTATTTTCCAAAAGGATCTAATTTTTAAAATTGGTGATATAAAATATAACCTAATAAACATAGGTAGAGATAAGCAAAAAGTGCTTAGAAAACCATGACTATCCTCAGAAATTGTTACTACTCATCTATGTACTAAGGCTTCTTTAAGACTTAGAGGAGGACAGCCGCCAAAATGAAGGGAATTAACAACATGGCATAATCTTTAAGGAGTGGGGTGTGGGCACCCTTCTTCCTCTGTGATGGAAGCTACCAATGACTGAATTCTGAGAGTGGGTGATGGCATAAAAATAGCAATCAACTGTAGGGCCATGTTAGTTTTTGTAGGTTTACAAAGCTTTGCCATTTGTTTCTTTAAACTTATATGTCAACCATGCACCACACCTCCATTACCCTATATGGGAATTTCAGTGGATTTATTCTACTTTACAAGTTTTCAATCTTGATGGAAAAAAGGAAGACAGAGTATTGATAAAATATGGTAATAAGTGTTGAGCCTGTCAAAGACAGTACCTAAGAAAGTGTGTATATTAAGGAAGTAAAAAGGCAAGATGGAACTAAGCAGGACACTGTGGATAAGGTGACAGACGGGTATCTACAGAGAATCTAAGATATTTGTCTTCCATTTCATAAACTAAAGTGCCCCCCTCACTTTATGGATAAAGAAATCAAAGTGCAATATAATAACAGCAGCTAACATATAATACATTCATACCACATGCAAGGAACTACGTTAAATATTTAAATGAATCATCTCATTTAACTCTCACAAATATCCCACAAGGCAAGTATTATTATTTGGATTTTACTGATGAGAAAACTAAAGCTGATAGAGATTAAATAACTTGTTCAAGTTGCACAGTAACTAAATAGAAGAGCCAAAATATGAACTAACATCTGTCTGATTTCAAAATCCAGGCTCTTATCCACAAGGTCAATAGTTCTTAACCTGGACTGCACATTAGAATCACCTGGGAAGCTTTTAAAACCTACCCCTAGAACAATTAATCAGAATTTCTTATGCATGGGACCCAGACATGGGTGTTCGTTTCCAGGCTCTTCTGGGTGATCATAACATGCAGCCTGGATTGCAAACCACTGCACTATGCTCAGTGTCTTTGCAATGGCTCTTCCCCTGCCCCACCATGTACTCCTTGCTACATTCCTTCATCATGACTATCTGGAGAAGTAATACACATGTGGAAATTTTTACAAAGCATTGTCACAGCAGGATATGGTCACAAGTCCAATCGAAGAGAAGCCTGTTCATATCTATCTGCAGGCTATGATGAGTGAACACAAAAAAGACTCGAATTTATCAGTCTCATCCCCAAAAGGGAAGTATAAGGCTGGCCTTAGAAGCCCTTCATACCAAAGCTTATCACTAAAATTTGGAAGGTCCTCCTTCTTTTCTTTCACAAATCCAATGAGAGTAGCTACCAGATCCTAGGGGTAAAGATCCAGTCACCACTCCTTTACAATGATATTTCACTCAGGATCTCAAGGCAACCGAAAGTAATTCCAAACAAAGAAGTAGTAGAAGTAAAGAGAAAATGTATGTAGTAAGAAAGTAAGATTTCAAGTCAGAAGTTTTTGTCTGTACTCTACCACTTTACTGCCATGAGTTGAGGCTACTCTCAGCCTTGGCTTCCTTTTCTGTACTTAAGCTCCATTTTCCTTACTGCGGTGATTTTAAAAGTGTGGTCCCCGCCAGCATCACCTGGGAACTTGTTAGAAATGCAAATTATCAGTCCCTACCCCTAGACTTAGAAACTCTGGGGGTGGGGCCTAGCAGTCTGTGTTAACAAGCCCTCCACGTGATTATGATCATTTCCACATGATTCTGAGGTATCTCCTTCACAGGGTTGTTGTGTAAGGACAAAAGGAGATTGTGCATAAAATTGTTAGTTTCTGCTTAAGTCAGCAATCTCAAATTCTTTAGCAGAAATAGAGAAATAATGTTATAGCCTACATTAGTTAGATTAATAACATCATTTCTGAATTTCACTTTGAATGTGTAGACGAGGCACAAGTCAACCAGAGGTTATGCAATTAACTTGGAGTCAAAGAGAAAGCAAGGAGTAGAGCTGAGAAGGAAACCCCAGAATGAACTCGATTTTAATTCAATTAAACTGTTAAGGTACCAACCACGCACTTTCATCTATAATCACAATGAACCTTTTTATAAACAAGTTTCTATCTCTCAGCTTAAAAAAATATAACAGTAGCTTTCTGGATTTTAAAATGGATTGACTTCTATAATTCTGGGCTAAAGGCAGCTCAAGAAGCAATAAGAAATCACAAGCTTTCTACAGTGAGAAGGTGCAATGCTCCAGACCTCTCTATGCGTGAAGTGCAGACAGTACTCCCCTTGCTCACTTCACATTTCTGATTATTGCAATGGTGGAAACCACGAGAAATAAAAGTGCATATCTAGTGGTTGAGTTTTCACTCTAATACACACACTTCTGTAATATTATTATTTGGATGCTATAAAACATAAACTGGATTTCAGGAGATGCTTTGGAATGTTTTTCCCCCATCCTCCTGTCAGCAGCACTCTATCTTTTTACTGTAATTTATCTGATATAGCTACTAAGATCCTTGATAGTTTTACATGCAAGGGTGCAGAAAAACAAAGAGCAAGGGAATGGGTTGTTAATGAAATTCTCTGATTGTAAAAAGCACTTTGGAATGATCAGGTGGTAAATAATAATAAGAGGAAATAACATAAAGTGCTTAGATGCTACAGCAATAGTCATTATATAAATGCAGAAGAGATCAGACATGAATAGAATTTGCATTTTATGCAGTTCTGTGTGTGTATATAGAATATACAGTTGCTAATTTTTCAATAGTGCTGGTAAAATATTGTTCAAAATCTATTCTTATTATCTTATCACTTTAAAAGGCATCATATAGAAGCACCCATCTGCCCTAGTGAAATGGTGACTGTGTGTAGAGGCAAGAGAAAGAGCCTCTTTCACATGATAAAAAAGAGCCCAAATAAAAGGAGAAAATGAAGGAGAGAAAATAGTAACACTATTATAAGAGCTACAGAGACATACACAAAGATGATCTCTGAGAAACATCAGGGACAAATAACTCTGTTAATGTGTGGCAGAGGAACTACAATGAAGATATATGGTCATACACCGAAAATACGGACATGAGCTGTTTCTCTTTGCTGGGCTATTTTTACGGTGGTGGGTTTTTTTAAATGAAACTAGAGAGAGGGGAGTGAGAAGTATGTTTGTTTTTATTGTTGTTATTGTTGCTGCTTAGTTTACCTATATCACTAATAGAAATTCCATACGAGGTATTTCCAACAGTTGCATGACCTCAGTGCTTATCATAAATTTGCCTTCAATTTTCATATTTTCCCTTTGTACTTGTTCATAACCCAATGCCCATTCATTAAGGTATACCAAACCCTAGTCTATGGTTACTCTACTTTTGAAGAGCTAGAGAAGATGCAAAGAGTTGGGGATTCTCTTAGTTACAGGGGAAGAGTCTGATTAGAATTCTGAGAAAGCAGAGACCTTAATAAAAAGAGCACTAGCCAAACAATAGAGCACTGAAGATTGAATCAGCCAAAATACACAATTCTCTCCCTTCCTTTGTCCTCTTCCTTTGTGGATTCTCCTGTCTCTAGGATCTTTTCTATCTCTGGTCATTTAAAAAGCACATCCAGCTATATTTCAAATATCTCAGATTTCAAACTTGGAAGAAAACACAAACTTTCTCAGTGAAACTAACTCTGTGTATTCACAAAATTTGCACTTATTTCTGGAATAAGAAAATGGAGAGAGAATTACCAACGTAAGGAAGGAATAATAATAGCAGTAGTAATAATGATATTAATACCAATACTTTGGATCCTAGAGCATGTTTTATCACAAAGATTCGCCTGTATTAAGACAACTGCAGGACAAGGAGTTCATTAAGCCAAAGTCAGACTCTTTGGAAAGCTGTAAATGCTCTAGGAATAGACTTTAGTAATGAACGAACACTGGGACTGTGGCATAAAAGCATCTCCCTGTCCCTTGTTCTAAAAGTTAACTATTAAGCCATATGTTGTTTGTCCTGGTTTGGTTTACTCAATTCTGGAAACAAGGACGCAGTGATCAGATTGCACTGGACAATTGAACACCTAGTGAAGGTTTCGCGAAGACAGTGTTCTTCCCACCAGTCCTACCCAAAGGGCTTCTGTTATCAGACTATCAATTCTGTCTTGCTGACGAAGGATGGAAAGTATCTTCTTTTGAAGAACAAGTTCTTTTTCTCGCTGAGTTTTCTGATTTTGGTACATTCAACATGTGACGTGTTTAATCTCCTCCTCAACCCCACCCCTCCCACACCATTTCCTCTTTTCTACTCCAGTTTATTCTCTTAATTATTTACAGACTTGCTTGTCTGGACACTTCATTCTAGTAGAAGTTGGCTGATTTTTTTCAACACTTTTCAGTGGAATGCAATAATAGACGAATAGAGAGGGAATTGGTCTTTAATTATATTTTTAGGTTTCACATGTGACAAATAGAGATTTTTTTCTGTTTATTGATTTTTCCTGTGTACTGTTCACTCTACAGCCTGAAATAGCTACAACGGTGCTTGAAAAATTGGTTGTTCATCACTGTTTAAACCACTTTTTAAAACAGTTTTTGCAAGCCCCATTTTACTCTCTGTTTTAAGGAAGGTTTTGTTTAGTTTCGTTTTCTTTGTGGAGTCATGCTGGCAGAGAAACACAGTCTAGAACATTGCTTTTAAATGTGGTATGATTGGGATTATAACCATATTGAATCTATATTCAAAATTTATTAGATTGAGCCATGTGCAGCTAAAAGGAAAAAGAGGTTATAAGATTTTAATATTTTTTCACAAATACGAGCGCCAAGGGATGCAAATATTAAAATTCATCAAGCACAACACCATATCCCACTGTTGGAAAGACATTTTCTCATGTCCAAAATTCATCTGGTGGGGGCAAGGAGTTGGGACATTTACATGTGGGATTTTCCTCCATGTTTTTGATAACAAGTATCTGGGAATGCATCTTAATATCTATGTAATATTACATTTGTGAAAAATGATACATTATAGGTTAGAAACAGCATGGCAAAATTCATTTTGAATACAGCTAGGAATAGGAGATTTTCTTATGCTAACCTTCTGGAACTGTTCATTTTCACTCATATTTCCTAGACTCTATGCCTTACAGAGAGGAATAACAGTTGAAGAACTTTGGGATAAAGAAAAAGGATGAAGATAGTCCATGGTATTCAGATTTGTGAGAAAAAAAAAGCAATATTTATTTGCTTAAAAACAAAATTTGGGGCTGAGTTTTACAATGATTTTTGATAAATATACAGTAAAATGTTCTGAATCTTCAAAAAGTCAAAGAGTGAAATATCTACCCTACTTTAAATTTAGAGAAATAAAAAATAGTGTAGACATATAGCAAAATTGGCAACAGCCAGAATTCAAGAGAAGGAACTTGAACATTCACTGTGACTGGAGAAAGGGCGAGCACGAGAAATGCAGCCCAAGAAAAGCACTCATGATGTGTAATCCAAAACCCAGCACCATACAATTTTTTTGTATTTTTCTTCTCAGGGTAATATTTGAAGAAAATGGTTACAGGATTCTTACTATAGTTTTTCTTTTCTTTTTCTTTTTTTTTTTTTTTTTGTTTTAGTTAAAATTTCACTCTAAATTCTAGGGAAATTTCAAGAGCTCCTCTTGGAGGTAAGTGGTTGTGGCAAAGAGACAAATTAAGCCAATCTACACTAATGCCAAGGTCCTTGTTCAGAGCAAGGCCTTGAGATTTGGATTGCAAACTGGCAAACTCAATGGTCCAACTGCACAAGAGCAAATACTAAGTACTCCCCTGGAAAATAAAGATTCTCAATCTTGCTAGGAGGGTAGTCCTACCACTGCTTTACTGTATGTGCAAACAGTAGCTAGATCATATATCTGCATTTTAAGTGGCTCTGAGGAAAAGACAATGTGCTATCTGTTTGGTAAATATTTTCCAAACTGTAAAGTGCTATATAAAAGTAAAGTGGTATTAATTAATGCTTCCTAAGAAAAACATATAGCTTAATGATGAATGGATTAAAAATGTATTACAGGTTTGCTTTATAAGCACTAAATACTGCCAGTACTACTAACAACAATTCTTCAGAAACTTGGTGGGAAAAAAAATCTGTAAAATACATTTGATGAGAAAAACCATCAGATTTTACTATTGGAGAAAGAGACTAGAAGTCACAGGAGGCTTTTGATGGGAAGTCTGAAAGCCCTGGTCTATGAACCTCCCATTTTAAGCTCCAGTTTATACAGAACTGATAATAACCTATCTCCTGAAACCAAAGGGATCAGTAGTGAAAGTTACCTACACTCATGTGCTTCAGCCTTCTGGAGATCTAATGAATCCACAGCCTGAGGCTCATATTTCTATAAAAATGGTAACAGTGAAATCTCATCATCACTTTGTTTGCTTTGAGGAAACTGGTCATGCCCCCAATTAAATTATACTACAAACTTCTTTTCCACTACCGATAATGTAAATAACATAACCAGGCATAAGAATGTGGTAAAGGAGAAAGGATGCGTTTTAGAGTCTTAGAACCTTGGGTTTGTATCTTATTTCCACCCCTTAACAAGTCATTTAACCTCTCTATGTCAAAGTTTTCTCATCCATTAAGTGAAGATAATGGTACCTATCTCACAGGATTGTTTTAAGAATTAAATGTAAAATGCTTGCTGTGGAGAGGTCACTCAATAAATGGCAGCCAAATCACTGCCTGCAGTAAAACATATTTCGCCCGGACTGTTGCTCTGTGAGGTAGGTCTGGTATCCAAGCTACAAAATCCATTAAGCCAAAATAATTTGGTCATTTTAGCAATGCATTTTAGAGATATTTTTAAATGACATTTCCTCAAAGTCAAGCTAGCTTATGGTTATATGGAATTGCTGTATTTAAAAGGGAGCTTTATTCAGTTCATAAAATAATGTGTCTAGTCTTGTTCCCCAAATCTAGGATTGTAAAGACCTTCCACCAAAGAGGATAACAGTGACATTTAGAAAAACAAGTTTTTAAAAAAACTATAGCAGGAAATGAATGTAGATTATCAGGATGACAGGAAGTGCCCCAAGTCAAAGCAACACAGAGAAGAAATATGTCCTGCAGATGAAGAAGAATGGAATGACACTTTAAATACTCGAGAAAGATGGAATAAAGAGCAATACCAAGCCCCAGAAGCCTGTAGGTTAAAAAGTGATTGAAACTCCAAGGTGAGATGTAAAGAAAGATTCAGGAATACATATCAGTTGGAAGAAAAGCAGTGAGAGCAAAATTCCTAGGAACCAAGAAGCGTTTGGGAATAAAATCCCTAAAAGTGGTATGCTCCAAGGTGGTGCTAGCTTCAGAAAATACAAATATTGATGGGTTAAATCAGGACTGGAGAAAATATAAAGCCAAATATGGGCAGCTCTGAGGGAAAAAAAAATAGGCAGTTTGGGACTCAACTGTCATCACAATTCATTTGTGTTTCACATCCCACTGTTTGTGACATTAACAGAATTTCGAATTTAGCAATAAACTATTTTTGTATTGTGAATTTCTGCAGCCATTTTCCATATGTAGCTACCACTGAAACTAGAAATAATAGCCCTATGATCTTTAAAATACTTCCAATTAATACTATGCAAATTAGGGGTCACCTAAGAGTTTCTCAAGTTAATTCACTTTTTCTATCATTTGAAGTGAAGTGTTATCCCTCCTCTTTATTTGCATTAAGTCCAAGTTATTTGACTATGTTAGTAACAGATCCTTTGGTAGCTTTTGCTTTTATTGTCATTTTTCAAAAGATAAGGTTAGTCTTAGATTTTTTAATTTTATCTTCTTTAAAATAAATAAAGCAAATCTTTTCATAAAGGCTTTTAAATAGGTAAAATTTACATGTAGCGCTCCTATGGTATGTCAAATATTAAGCAAGGCAGTTTCAGGTATTAGTATTTATTATATTGGAATGTATACAGAAATTTACATGATTCATATCTATATTTAGATAGATGTATATTCTACATATAATGGGCTTATATTCATTGTACACAGGGCTTTTCTGTCTTATTGTTGTTATTGCTGTTGCTAATGGCTATCACTTAGCGAGTATCTATCATGCTCCAAGAACGCTTCTAGCCACTATGCACGCATACCATGCAATGAGGCCATCATTGCTCCATTGTCTGTTTAAGGACTCAGACACAAGAAATAATGCATCCATGACCACCTAAGTTGTAAATGGTGGAGGTGATAATCAAATACATGGCTGTGCAACTACAAAGTTACATTCTTTTCACTATATAGTTCTAGTTACATACTGAGGCAAGCCAGCTATTTTAAAAACTTAACATAATGTGTTGTCAAGATTCCACACAACTGATTTTTTTCTAACATATTGTTATTCCATTGTGTAATCTTTTTCTTAAAATCATTTACACTTCTACAGAACATCTACATTGGTGTTCACATGCTTTTTCTTGTAAACTGTAAATCAATTCAAAAAATTACTTAAGCACCTAATATGTGGCACTGCTAGGCTAGGGATCTTTGTTCACTATTACGTTAAAATACAGATCTGGACAATGCATAAGTCTCTCCTTCCTGAAGATGCCTCTTTAGGTCAATTTATATTTCTAATCATTTTCAGTCACTGATGGCATAAAAAATATAGCACTATGTGAAAAACATTAGGGCTTTGGATTTTTAAGTTCCTTTTAATAAAACAAACCTAGTTAGCCACAAATTGTTGAAACAAAATCTGTAACATGAAGGGCATTTAAGGCAGATTTAAACATCATTTCTATCTAGAAACAGAAATTTAGTCTGCATAATGTCATTTATCTACTGAGCTAAATTATATTATAATTTTCAGCTATAAATCCGGATTCTTAATGTGTGTCACAGAGATGATATCTCTGACCCACCCTCAGTAGGAAGCATGTTTTGAGTTGTTTTGTCAGTAGTGACAATGGAGTTGCACTGGACAAAATATGTTTTCGGCAAGTTTCCTTGGTAATGATAATAACTGTAATAGTAATAATAATAGCAGTAATCAGCATCATAATAATGATGGCACTTACTGAATACTCTCAAAATGTCACATGAGGTATGTACTGTTAATAACCCAGTTTAACAGAGAAGGACACTGAGACACAGAGAGGCCAAATAACTTGCCCAAGATCACACACACAGAGAACAAGCAGAGCCAACAAAGGTGACTTTCACACCTATACCAGGTGAGGGTGACAGCATGTGTTATGAGGTTTGTTCAGGAGAAGACTCATATGTGCTCTTCTATCTACATCAGCTCCAGGTGGGGCCCAGCTGGTTTGTAAGCCCAAATCTGAAGACAGCTAATAGGAGTTCAAGTTTGAGTTGCTTCTATTCATATTGCCTGCTAATTAAATTGTTCCCTTCTGAGAAGACAGTGGCTGGCTGGCATAACCCTAGAACAGAATACATGCTCAAAAAGTATCTTATGAATGTTAACAATGGTTTCTCAAGTGCTGAGCTAACTGGCGATTTCCACACCCCCCATTTTGAAAAAAATAGGCTGTCTTATTGTCTAAAATATTTTCACCAAGGACACATATTACCTGGGTGATCAGGTGAAAATTTAGAAGTTTACTTTAAAAAATCCTTTCTGTTTTGTTTTACTCTCAGGTTGTTAGTCTCAGCTGAAACCTGACCCCCTCTGGGAAACCTTTCCTGTCACCTATGCTCTGATCTATTCTAGGACAGTACTCCTTACTGTGTCCTTCATAGAACCTTATCAAAGCCACACCACATACTATTGTTAATTGTTTGCCTTCTTTATCTCTATTCACTTGAAGATCACCCCTATAACTTATCTACATCTTAAGACACCTGGGTATCCTGAGTGCCAGCATTCAGTTCATTAAACAATGAAAAACAAAACCCAGGACATACACACACACACACACACACACACACACACACAAGAATAAGCAAAAAGATGAAAAAGAAGGATCTTGCAGTTGACTGTGCACACATTTTGGTCCTTGCAGGTGGCTTGTTTTTCCCCTTACATTATGTGCAGGTTTCCATGAAAAAGGGCTTCCCACAATAAGGAGAGTCCTGAATTGACTGGTCTGTTCCCCAAAGAAGTTCATAAATGCTTCAAGAAATGTATATATATTTATACACACACACATGCACACACAAACATAAATACATACACATTATTAAATAACATGAATATATTTGGAAGTCATGGAGAATGCAGTAGGCAATGTCTCAAAAATGAAGCATATTACATTTATATTTATATTACTTTACCTTTTATATTTAGTAATTTTATTCCCTTTCTAACCCTAATATATTACATACCCTAATATAAATTTCATGAAAATAGAAACTTTATTCATCCCTCTATCCCTAGTTCCTAGAAGAAAGCATGGCACTAAATACACTACAAATATATGTTGGAAAGAAGGGAAGGAAAGGAAAAAAGGATATAAAAGTTCCCATATTTCTCATATTGTTCTGGATATAATAAAGGGGGAGGGTGTCTCCAGTACTTTTCCAGGAAAATATGAATCATCGATGAAATTGCAAGCTCTCATCCTGTTCCTCAGACCAGCTACCAAACTCCTTTATGCACAGTTGCCTCTTCTAGCCTGTTGATACCAGTTTCTGGTGCTCATGGGACTTGGGAGCAGGGTACCAAGCAGAAGCAGCTCAAGTTCTTCCACATTCTGCCCTACCTGCCAGCTGGGGAGGCTGCTGCCATTGGCTCCAGCATTCCCTATAGGTGAGCTGAGGCCCCAGGGGGCAGTGCAAGAGGACATACGAGTCTTCATAATGTCAGGTGCCTTCACTTACACATTTCTCTCCTCCTCGCAAGAGGAATCCTGGTAACAAATCACTGACTGATGAAGAAAGAAATGGAATCAGGAGGTCCCCATGATACCTCCCATTCCAGTCTTGGGGGATGCAGCCTCCTGCTGAGGGGAAGAAGGAGGAACCGACAATGGTTTCTCATGTTTTGCAGCTTCCAAATTGTAGCAGGGTCCTAGTATATGAAATTTCTATCAAGTACAAACTCATACTGATATAATACAATGGAAATCTTCAGTTTTACTCAAGAGAAGATTATGTGGCAATTCATACTTATTCTAGTACAGAGAAGACAATATGCTAGTAGTAATAAATTATCCTAGAATATGCACTTCTTTCAGACAAAAAAATGGATGGACTTGTTCTTTTTCCTCTTTGTATCTCTAGTATCCAGACGCAACATATGACTTAGCACATAGTAGTTCAGTAAATGATAGCTAAAAACTTAAGAACGTTTTCCTGCAATGGTGAGAAATGGCTTGAAGAGCTCAAAAAAATGCGGAATGTTTTTCTAAGCTTGATCTTTCCAGTCTCACTTATTATTGAATATGCATTAGTGTTTTGGTCAGTGTTAATATAATAACCCCTCACCAACTGTGGTGTGGAAATCCTACCATTTTATGTCCATATACTAGAAATTTTAAAGTCACAATCTTGAAATAGTGGTTTTCAAACTTCAGTGTATATAACTAACCTGGGTAGCTTCCTAAATTGCATATCCTCAGACTCTATCCTCAGAGCTTCTAATTCAGAAATTCTGGAATGGGGTCCAGGGATCTTCATTTTGACAAACACCCTCTGGTACAGGAGGTCCTTGGGCTACTTACTATGGATTGGGCTACAAAGGTAATGTGAAAAGAAATCTTTTTGCTTCACCTTTTCAATATGGAGAAAAGACTGGCCTATTCAATGTGACTTAACCATCAAAATTACCTGTGGAAAGACCAGGCAGTTTGCTAAGACTTTTAAAAATGAACCAAGGTCAAGACCATTATATTCAAGCCAGAAAGGTTTCTTTTCAAAACTTCACAAAGACTGACAGTCTGCTTAAAGTAAAAGTAGGAGAAGAATGGCAGCAGGGCAGCAATGTTTCATTAGCAATTTAGGGAAGTGATGTTGATACAAGATACTTGATACTTGAAAAAATGTGTTTTAATGGCTATTATAAAAGTGGATGCCTTCTAAATCTTTGATTTACTGTTAAACTGTATATGTATATGTATATTTACATGAAATAATTTTTAAAATTTCCTCCTTAAATCCCTATTTTCCATAGGATCTTGGTCTTGCCCACATAATTGCACTAATTGAAGCTTCCCCCTCCTCCACCCAAGAAACTTCTCCCCTGGGATTGAAAGGAGATTACTGCCATCTACTCCTCCACACATGTCCCATGGAAGGTATAGCTGCTGATTCTGTCCTGACCTCTAGGTCTCTGCAGCCTGCAATTATTTTAGTGGGAGTTGTCTTAACACTGAGTTCTCTAAGTATTCAGAGTCTGTCATTTTTCAAGAACCTTAGCAATAAATGGTGGAAATTTTTAAATTATTCTTATGAATGTTGTAAATTGAATAACTTACCATGGTTTTCTCTTTGACTTGACTACATCAAAGTTTAAAGGCAAATGTATAGCACTTCACTGAATGTAGTTTGTGTACCGACTTCACTCGACTCCTTTTTATATCCTTGCCCTTGTTTATTGTTTTTTGTTTCTTTGTTTGTTTGCCTTTCTTATCTACTTTTAATTCATGTATTTCATTGTATTACTTATTTCTTTTTCTTTGTCGGCCATTTTAATTCCCCTTTTTGGAACTAGATGGCAGAAATAAATGAGGAAAACAAAACAAGACAAAATGTGTGTGTGTATTATATATATATATATATATATATATATCTCAAACTCACCTAAAATATAAAATAAAAACTAACCCCCTGAAATAATGGAAATATTTTGTAGTCTTTGAGCTAATAGATTCATTTGATTATTTGCAGGATTGAAATTTAGGGAGGCATAAAGTTAAAATACCACTATGAGAATATCCATATGAAATTGAACATAGGTATTTTCAGCACCAGATCATTAATTCTGACATCCTTCAGTTCTGAAAGCCAACTATAGCTGTGTTAAAATCTGTGTGTTCAGTCTTTTAGACTGACTGTATAAGAAAAAAAAAACCAACAACCAACTCCTAGGCTTAATCAGCTTAACAAAGTGTGCAATTCTGAAAGTATTTTTCTTTTAAAAATTATATATGTATGCATGTAATAATATATGCATATATTATTTACTGATATGTATTTTACATACATATATATGTATATGTCTTAAAATCTTCAACCAAACTCTTCAGGCCTTTGACTTCATTATTATTTTCTCTTAAATAATTTTCATTAAGCAACAAAGAGTGATAAGTCATCTCAACAATGAAAGCTTATTTTCAAGCTGGGTTTAGTCTATTTTCTGCATTTCCTCTGATAATGATCCAGCTAGTCTCAGACTGATTCTAGTAACAACTCAGGTAAGTTAGAAGAACCCTAATGGGGCACCAGACAACTTAACAATCATACTCATCTTAATTTGTCCTCATCTAACCACTTTGGGCTGAAATATTACTGTTTGGTACCCAAATATGACTTTTGTTCTTGTATTAATTTCTGGATCGTATATTCTTTCAAATACCAAAGGAATATAGTACCATGCTGGAATAATGCCAAGTTATGCTTGTTTTTTTGTTTTTCCCCCCATCATGGGCAACCAATAGTTGATTCATACTTCCATTACATCACAGTTGGACTACAGACATGCTCTTTAGTCTGACCTCTGCATGTCTCTTGCAACTCATCTGTAGATAGTCCAGAAGCTAGCAGCTGGATTTCATTTTTGTTTCAGCAGTCACCATTTTATAATGTTTCTCCAATTCACTGTGAATTTCACTATTGACAAGTCAATCCAAAACTCCAAAAGGCATTTAAACATAGTGAGTTAAATCAGAGACAAAATATTACCATTAACTTACCATAGGTTCATGTCACTCAACTACATTTTGCCATTCACTCCCCATATATTAAAAGGGTATAATGATACAATTCTCCCACAGAAGACTAATGAAATACTTAGCAAAAGTAAGTGGTTACGAAACACTTTTTAAAATAAAAGTGCTGTATTTTTTTTAATCTTGCATAGAACGCTGGTTCAATTTTTGAGCCTTTCCAAGTCCTCATAATTCTGTGGTATTCATAATAAAGCAGGCAGATGGTTTAGTCTTTGAACATATGCTTTAAATGCCCCCTTTGCTATTTGAAAATAATGGGCCAAATTGTGCCCTCAAATAGTCACAAGAAACTTTAAGGAGGCTGCCTCTTGAAATTTGAGGACAGAGGGAATTAAACCTTTAAGAAATACATTTTTTAAATTTTCTTCTGAGCTCTATTCTACATATTAAAAGCCATTTTTTAATTTAAAAAAAGTATATAGTAAGGAAAAATCGTAACTAGCACAATATTGCATGGTTCAAAGAATAGATTGGAAGGTAAAATATGTTTCATATATTTATGTTTTAAAATTGTGATTGTCTAAAACCGTAAGAGAGTTGTCTGATTTAATTTTTGAGTGATTGCCAACTTTCCATTTTTATTATTATTCCCATTATTCTTACTATCATGTAGATGTTTTATTGTTAAAGCACTTTGCAATTATTATTTAGTTAATTTAGTTTAAATTATGTTTATGCCTTTGTTTTAAATCCATGTTATTCATAGTTATTACAAGCCTAAAAAGGTATTTCACCAGCCAATTACTCTCATTTTGAAAACAGTTTGTTGTTGATGAAAGCACGTTTTTCAGGTTTTTACAGAATATGAAATTCATCCCCAATGGATATATGTGTTTTGATAATGTTGTCCACATAACCTAGCTGTACTTAGCAGCATACCTCTGCTTCTTAATGTCAACATTTTATACATAGAATGAGCCTTCATTTCCACACTCATATTTTTATGTATTTAAATTTGGTTTTGAAGAAGGCTAACCTAGTCTCACTTATTTTACAATGTCCACAAAACTCAGTAGTCTGATTAACACTTCAGATAAAAAGACCACACAATTGACAATAAGGACACTTTGGTTACTACAGAAGCCCGAGGTTTAAGTAACTATTCCAGAACTGTAACGCCCCTTTAGAAACTCTGAACAAGGACTAGCTCGGTGCTAACGTAAAACAGAGTTTACTTTGAAAAATAAACGCAATAGTTGTATCCAACTGTGTGTGGGACACTGTTAAGACAGATCATAATTAACAATATTGAGAATAACTGAAGAGCCTTAAATCAAGCGATAATTTTATACAAATATCCACAAATACCTGAGCAAAGTTTATAACTATTCTTGGGGGCAAAACATTAACATACTCTTCTGCTGATAAAGACACAAAGTAACTCTGAGAAAACCTCCCTCCTCATTTCTCTAACTTTCACAATAAATGCAGCACTGAAACTAAATTCTCAGTCAACGTAGAAATACGCCGAACAGTATTCCAATAAACAACAAATTGATTTTTAAAAACCCACCAGATTAAAAATTCCCCCTTTCCCTTGCTTCCCCTTGTTGTTTCACTTTCCATGCACACACAATCACACTTACCTGCACAAGTCTGAAACATCAGTCTATGTAATTTTTTTGAAATGTACTCTGTACCGATGCATTTTTCTGTGTTTCTTTCTAACCCTCGGGAATGTCAAGAATTTAGGAAGAGAGCCACAGCTTAAGAGAGCAATTATTTGCCAGTAAATACTCAATTTGCTTGTCCTGTGATTTTTCTTCTAACTTGCATATTCAATAATCCGTCCCTGACTGCGTCACGAGCACAAAAAGTCTTTTCTGCAAAGGAGAACACTTTCGCCAATCAACCTTCAGCCATGCCAGGGCACAGCTCGTCAGGATGATTTGTTAGCTTTAATTAATAATTCCTCACGCTGGCCATTTTAACAAATAATGCAGTGAGACTGGGACGCTAGATGGCTATGATTCAGGCTGATAAAACTACGGTGGAAAAGAGGTGGGGAGGGGTGGGGGTGGGGGAAATTCAAACGCCGTTTATAAACACCTCTAATCATACTCTGTCAGTTTACAATATAGAGGACATCTCTGCTGAATTACCATGTTATGTCCACCAATTTGTATTCAGATGGGAGCCATATGTTCTTCCACTTTATCTGCTAAGGCCTCCTCAGTGCCAACACAGTCATCGAGCAGACAACATTTACAAAAGAGGTCTCTAGCCTCCAGATTGCAAAAGTTTACTTCAGGGTGAAGTTGAGAAATCAGGCATATAGGGCACTTCTCAGGGAGCCTGTGTAACAGTCTAGAAACACAGAGGTAAGAGTTATGAGTGTCAGATTTGCTCTCATCCTGCTTTCTGATACTGGGCATTTCATTTAGTCTTTTTCTTTTTTTTTTTAAATCTCACCTTCAAAACAGTTAACAATAATGGCTGATTTATTCATGCACTCCACAAACATTTTTTGAGTTCCAACTATATGCCAAGCACTGTATTGTGTTGAGAACTTTTTTGAAAGTAAGACTTTTCCAGTTAACTGACACAATCCACGTATATAACATACAGCGTATGTTATATGTATATAACATGCAGATAATGTACTTGAACAAGCCACCAAACAGGCAGCGTGTGAATAAAACTAAGGATTCATAACACTGTATGGTCCAGTCAAACAATCAGTACTTGACAGCACACTCGAATCCATGTGCAAAAGTGACACTCAAGTAAAAACAAAGAATAAGAAAAGGTTAAAAAAAAAAGTTTTTTCAAAGATTAGAAAATGTCCCTCTCAGTGACTAGAAATTCAGAAATAGATCAGTCGTTCATGGGCAATGTTAAAAGGTTCACAAGCACGTGAGGAACATGCAAAGATATAGGACATTTTGTTCATGCCCTGATCTAATGTGTGTATATGTGTGTATGTGACTGCAAGTTCATTAAGTTGTTGGGTAGATATTTACTGAGCACCTACTCTATCCTAGGAACTGAATAATACTATGTATCAAGAGATAAATAAAGCATAGTCCTTGTCTTCAAGAAGCTCACAATTTAGTCAACCCATTCAAGAAGGGAAAATCTAAACAGAAGACTATTGGGCTGGCCAAAAAGTTCGTTTCGGTTTTTCTGTAACATCTTACGGAAAACCGTGAACAATTTTTTTTGTCAACCCAATATACTACAATATAGGAAAAGGAATGACATAAATATGCATAAAATTATGAGGCAGGGCTTTTGGAAGTGATTCATGGACTGTTTCTAAAGGTAGAGTAGGAATATCACTGGTAGAAGAACATTCTGGAGAGAGGCAAACCTTTGAACCCTTTCTAAAACTTTTATTAAAATTCAATTACCAGTTAGAAAGTATAGTATTTAAAGCATGATAAATTTAGGAACATAATGATAAACATTTCAGGATTTTAAGATGAATTTCTTAAGAAAAAAACACTCCCTAAACTGTAATATCTTGACATCACCAGAAAAGTAAGCAGTATCTCCAGAACTGGTACAAATAGTGACAGTGTATGTCATTCTTAGTTTCAGTGTGTTTCAGTTGTCTTAGGCAAATAGGAAGCATTCATGATACATACTGACTTTTTGTTTTTTTTCCAGCCCATTTATCTTCTTTCACTATGTACATACTTGTACAGCTTCTGTTTTCATTGTACCATAAGATAAATCATATCTGCATGACCAATAAAGGGAGGAGGAAATCTGTATCCATTTAGTGGTCACAAGGATAACTCTAGCCAGAGAGTACAGGCTATACAGTACTAAGGGTGAAAATGTTGAGGAAAAGAAATGATACCCCAATACCAAAAAAAAAAAAAAAACAACCTCTTTCAGAGCTAGGAAATGCTCCTGAAAATTGCATAGAGCTCTTAATGACATTAAACATTTTGTTTTATATTAAACTCAATAGTGAGGCAGCCACCAGAATACTGCATTTACCATAAATCATTAACAACTAGCCAGTTTGAAGAACTGATAAAATTTATTAACTTATTCAACACATATGTACTGAGCTCCTGATATGTACCAAGCACCTACCAGTTATTGTTTGATTTTTATTTCTGTAATACTCATATATAATAAGTTTACCATTTATTGAGGGCTTGCTATATACTAGGAACTGATCTAAGAACTTTACATATATTATCTCATTTAATTCTCACAATAATATTATGAAGTAGGTACTAATACCATCTCCATTTAATAGATTGTGAAACTTACAAGTGGTGAATCTGGATATGCACTATGTGGATTAATTCTAAACAATGAGACCGGTGCCACTAACACCCACCAAAAATCAGTTCCATTACTTATAGTTACCTAGTCACACATAATGTTTATGTTGGTATTTTTAATCTAGCAAAATTAAGGTAGTTTTGAGGTTAATTTGAGAATTAAGCTAAACTCCAATATCTAATGAGGCATGTATCATAAAATAAGACTGGAAAATAGCATTTATGGTATCAACAGACTAGCACCAGGAGACAAACCAGCAACTAGCTTGAGATGGGCATGTTTTGGATGATAAAAACTAGTACCGGAGAACCACATGCTATGGCAGCCCACTTCTCCCTTATTAAAACTTCACAAACTCTTAGAAGGTAATTCAGAATCTTCTACACCTTTAGAAGCAGAAAGGCTTAGGTTTGAATCCTAGTTTGGCCACTTATTAGCTGTGTGCCCTCCGTCGAATTAATTAGGTTCTCTGAGGTTCAATTCTCTTATCTCTATAATGGTTTGTTGTGAAAATTAAAGGAGGTAATGTAGTAGAGTACAAAGCATAGCAATTAGCCCAGAATAGGTGCACGATAGATGGCATTTGAAGTGTTCAGAGTTAAAGCTTATTACATACAACTAAAATTTACTGTTTCTGAACCAAATGACACATGTAATATGTAAGTGCCTTAGACAATAAATGTAAATAAGTCTTAGCTAAAGCAAACTGGACTTGGTAGACTGACAGAATTTCCTTTGAGAATGTCAATATATTGCTGAAATGGTTGTGTTTGAGAAAACAGAGCTGACCCACAAAATACAGATAGATGACACAAAAATTTACCAGTTAATAACAGAAACAAAATCTTAATTTTCCAAGTGATTAATACAATGCTATATTTTATTTAGTGGAGATGTACAAGACTCACCGGGGAAGCCAGCACCCAGTACAGTCACAGGCTCTCCTCAGACAACCCTATGCTGCTAAGTTTGCTAACTACCAGCTAACTAACAGCATTCTCCAACTCCAGGCACCCTGATGCCCTTTCCACATACTTTCTTCTCACTTGACCTTGATTTAGCCCAGCCATCTCCAGTTCTTGACCTAAAGTATAGAGCAAATATTAGTGGAACACACATTTACTGATGGTGATAAAGGTGAAATGGGGGTATTTCTTCATGGAGGGGGCCTTTGGAGGGGCTTCACAAAGGCTCTTCTTATTTACTTGAACGTGTGTGTAAGGTTTCCCCTTTGAGGATTCCTTTGGGATAAGGGACTGTCTGGATCTTCCATTATTGGCTCTTACTCGATGGCCTCTAGCTGAGATCAGTAGATGGGGGAATCAGCAGATCAGTTAATAAGCATAGGAATGTTGTGAGCCACCCTAGCCTGAGTGGGATATCCTGGGCAGTTAGAGCTTTCTAGAGTTGGCTTATTTCTCAGCTAGGAATCCTAGTTGGTAGAAAGAAGCAGTATGGAAGTCTACTTCATGTACTCTTTCCCTGGGATACCTGGATTGGTAACAACGACTTTTAGTAAAATTCTGACCAGGTTGAGTCTCTCTTTTTATTAACTACCTGATTCTCTAACCTTATTTAGGGAAATTTAATCTGGTTAAAAATGATGAGAAGCAGACTTTATTACAGAATATTTCAAAGTTGATGTTATTCTTTGTAACATTTTCTCAAATAAATTCTATATACTTTACAGTTTCCAAACTTGTGCATTTTTACATATGTACATAAATACTTAATGTTTTACTAAGGGATAACTAGATAATGAAGGAGAGGAGGGGTGATTTAATACCAGTTTCAAATTTAGAATTCTGTCTAAACAAGAATTTTGGAAATATTCATAAACTGTTAAGTGGTGGTCAATATATTTGCTTGTACTAGGTTGAGATTAAAACTTTAAATTTCTCAAAAGGTCCTTGTCCCTCAAGGCATTACTTTTTCAGTGAAAGTCTCCAACCTTCACAAATGTAAAAACTGCGATTCCCTGAAGGAAAAAAATATTTCTTGACAGAAAACTAGTCATGGCTAGTTCACAGAGGGAAAGAGTCAAAGATCTTATCATCTTTCCTGTGACCTTGCTGTGTGATTTGCTACAAGTCATTTAATATCCCCTTATGTCTCAGTTTTCTGTCTCCTTATCTCTGATACCTAAATGATATTATCAAGATAATGTGGAGAGAATATTTTGATCACCTCATAGAGCATATGCTAAAGTCCTAAATCTCAGAGTATCCAAATGATACTACCAGGATCAAATGGGCAGAATGACACCAATACCCTGTACAATCTTAAATAACATACTTAGTACCTCAGCTTTTCATTTTTCAGCTACAAACTGGGTATAGTCATGTTTACATTTTTGATCAAATACTGTATTAGAATGGAGAGACTACTGCATAATCTATTAAAACTTTTCAACAAAAATTCCACACAATCTAAAAAAATATGACCAACATAATCAAGTCACCAAAGCTGATTTTCAAAAATTGATATACTAGAGGAATTGATCTTAAAATATCAAGGCATAAGATGAAGTAAATATTTCTAAGCATATTCAGATATTTATGAAGAAGACTATTTCTAAGATGCGAAGTAAGATCGCCTTTTATTTGAATGGCTGGCTGCATTTTATGGTGGCTCTAAGACCCCGGCAATCAGAAAGCCAAATCAGGGAAAGTGATTTTTAGCAGATTGTTGAATGATATATAAAATAAAATGTATTTACTAATGGGTTGGAAGAAATGTTATACATGAGCTTTTGGAACCAGAACTGCTTAAGAAGCTTTTCATATTTGGCAAAGCCACATTCCTGAAGTGTCCCCTCACAACCTCCTCCCACCTCTCATTTTTTTGTCCTATAGTGCCAGGTGGGAGTAATGAAAAAAGGGAGGAGTAAAACAAACAGAGGCAGTCACTGTGGCAGGAGGCACTCCAAAGATCAAAGAGCTGATCTGGCTGTGGCTGCCAAAACTGGAACCACAGTGGGTGGCTCACCAGCATGCTGTTGGGCCGCTCCTGGTAGGTTAGCACCTGGGGGCATAGGGCCCTCATCCTGCCAGGGAGGACTACCTGCTAAGAACTGAGTGTGCACATTTCCTTACCCACTCACAGTATTTGATTTCAACACAGTTCTGCACTACCATTGTGTTTATTGAATGATCTCAGTGCGATAGACACTATACAAAAGCATAATTCTGTTCTGCTCATATTTCACACCTTACAGAATTCTAAGGAGAACTCTGATATTCCTATATTAATGAGTAAACTCTTGGGCAACTAGTAGACAGGATAATTCAATTTCTAATATTTTAATCAGATATATTGCTTTAACTTTTATATCTGCCATGAGAAAATAATACATTAATATCCCTATTACCCAGCCTTCTCATATTTACCTATGAGTATATCTCAATTTAACATGGTCATGAACCCATAAAAGAGAAAATAGAGTCCTTAAGAAACTTAAAAAAAAAAAAGCCATAAAGTACACACGATTGTCCAAACTTTTTATTCATCAGTGAGACTTCAACTTGGAACCTATATATTCTTCCTTAATACACAGTAGCATCAGTTATCTGGGCCCTCCATTCATGTTAGATGGAAAGATGGGACACTTCCAGAAGAAAGCACAATGGGAACTGTAAGAAATAACCACTCTGTGTCACAAAATGAAAAGGAAACAGAAGAGCAGGGAAGGGATAAGTTTCCAAGGCTGAGAACTATGTACAGTTTGCAAACCTATCTATAATTGTGTCCTACAGAAATCAATGTGGTAGAGCTCTACACAAAAAAATTTATATTTGTTATGGGTTGAATTATATCCCCTCAAAATTCATATGTTGAAATTCTAACGCCTAATAACTCAGAATATGACCTTATTTGGAAATAGGGTCATTGCAGATATAATTAGTTATGATAGGTCACATTGGAGTAATCCAATATGATTGGTGTCTTTATAAAAAGGGGGGTTTTGGACACAGATATGCACGTGGGGAGAACATTGTCTGAAGACGAAATCAGAGAGATACTTCTACAAGCCAAAGAACACCAAAGATTACCAGCAAACAATCAGAAGTTAGGGAAGAGGGATGGTACAGATTTCTTCTCACAGCCCTCAGAAGAAACCAGCCCTGCTGATTCTACCTGCCAGAACTCTGACACGACACATTTGTGTTATTTAAGGCATGCTGTTTATCGTACTTCGTTACAGCAGCCCTAGGAAACTAATACACTAATGATGATCACAGAATCATTATGTGAAAATTAACTCATATTTGCAACACTTTGTTTAAGAAGGCTGAAAAATATAAGATTTGCTTCAGAAAAAGTATCACTGATATGCTTTAAGTAAATAAACCATTCAATGTTAGAGTGATAGCTGGATGACCAATATACATGCAACATACAGTTTTCAATTTTTGCTAATGCAATGAGATATTGCTACCTTTATTAAAAAAGACAAAGTGATATGCACTCTACAGAAGACACCAAAGAGTTCCCAACCTCTAAGAAAAGCATTTTGACTAGTAAGGCAGATAAATTTGAATTTACTTTTGCTTATTTGTTTAAACTACATACATAGCCTAATGAGGTTGGGATGGTTACCAAAAGAAATTATTGGTAGAGAAGAGGCTGGCTACTTAGAAGAGAACAATTAAGAAATGGGATTTGAGTTCAGGTCAAACCTAGGAGATGTTTATCCTAATGAGAAGTTACAGACCATTCTAAGTATAAGGAATATAGGGGAAAAGTAAGAAGAGTGAGGCAAAGCAAGAGAAAGAAGGAAAGCGTGCAACAGTAGTGGAGGAAAAATGAGAAAAGGTAGCTGGTATTGAGAGCAAAACAATCTGAACTGGGCACAGAAAAGGATAAAAAGTCCTACAGATGTTAAGGAAGACAAGAAAGGGTAGCATTCCTGTGTTCTGAACAAAAAGAGAGTTAAAAACATCTAGGGCAAGAATTAAGCTCTCTTTAAAACTAGTGCTCTGAATGCTTTTGTGTGAAAAAGAAAGACTGTACCTTGATTTTTCTTTAAAGATTCAATAGTGGAATGGAAACTTTTTTCTTTAAGTGTAAGCTAAGCAGTTATGGCAGGTAGGTCAAGGAAGAAATACTTCATGGAACAGGAAGCCATATCTTTATACAATGTGTTCTCTGGAGAACTTACACACAAAAAAAGTATAAAATAGTCCCACAAAGTTTGTTTTGTTAAGGTAGCTTTAAAATCCTACCTGTCCAAAATGTTATTAACATTTTATGCAGCCAATTATCAACTTAATCTGGAGAAAGAAAAAATGAACTTAACTTTTTGACAGCCAAGTCAATCCAACTGGAAAATTCTAATCCTACAAGAAGAGGGCACAGGGAAATCTCTGCATAGTAACATTTTCAACTGTCAACAGAAATCCATAATATTATAATCATCTTTTCCTTCCTTTCCCAAACTCATTCTCTCTAAAAAAATTAATGATGTTACAATAATATTCTTGGGTAAAATGAAAAAGTGAAGAAGAGCCATTCATTCTTTATGGTAATGGGAATTTCTTTTTCAAGATGGTAAAAACTGTAATCTTTTTTATCCTTCATAGAAGTTAGAGATGGCCTTGTCCATGTCTCTAAAATTATTCAATTATACCACTAAATAGAAGAAGTACAGTTTCATTTCATGTATTTTCTATGTTAATTCACAAATCAATTTATTTGTTTTATTTATTCATTGGGGGAAATTTTAGCTTAAATAATGATATTCAAGTAGGGAGCTAAAATGTTGTAAAGGAAAGTATTTTTTTTACAGGTATTACTTTTTCTTTCTGATTTCTAAATGATTTCCACTATAGAATTGACTTCTGTAGAGCACTACTGCTTCTGGTAGATGGGAAATAATGCTCTCAAAGCTAAGAGAGTAGCAAAATGAATAAATTCAGATCAATGGAAAAGGAAATGAGAAGGGAATGAAGAAAGGGATACTGCTACAGCATTTAAAAAATACATTTTTTGAACCTTAGTCAAAATAATGCTTGCTTAACTTTTCTCCTCTGAAGAGGAGTAATTGAATAAAAAAACAAAAAGGAAGGAGGAGGGAGAGAAGAACAAAAGAAAAGAAAGAAGAAAGGAAGGAAGGGAGGGAGGAAAAGCATGAAAACAATTGAGTGATTAAGCATAAAAGCAATACAGTAAGAAGGTGAGAAAGTAGGAAAGAAATAGAGAAAGCCATTGTGGAGGTACTCTCTTATCCCCTTCCCACTGGCTGGCCCTCTAACCCTTATTACCTGCTATCTACTCCAACTCAAATGTTTGGGACACAACTGGGATAGTTGAAAAGAGAGTGGGGAAGGAAAATTACTCCCTTTAATTGATGCTCACTTAGGTACCAATATCTGCAATTCAGCAGCTCCAGGAGCTTTTAAGCTCATGTACCCCTTTGAGAATAAATAAAATTCATGAAACTCTCCAAGGAAGAAAGAAAGGGCACATCTACCAATACATATAAAGTACGTGCTGCATACTTTAAAAATATGCATACACATACATACGAAGCATATTTGCATGCATTTTCAAGAGGCTCCTGTAAACTCTAAACTGATCCCTGCACTCTCTAACCATCCATTAGCTCAGCGTAAAGAACTATTGGCTCTAGAATCTGAATCAAGCGAAAATAAATAGATGAGTAGAGGGACTTGGAGACATGGAAATGGGATATAAAACAACCAACCAACCAACAAACACATATATAAAAAAAGTGTCCCTTGTCTCCAAGTCAATCCTTAAGCTTCTGACTCTTTTCATTGGTTTTGGAACTTAAGACTAATGAACTATTTAATTAACAAAAATGAAGTATGTGGCAAGATATATAATATTTTAGTGATTCTGCATGATTTTAATCAGTAAGTTTACATTCCTCGCTGTTAACTGTCTTTGATAGTGCACTGACATCTAATACTGTCCTGATTTTGAATATTAGCTCTAACAATCACAATAACGTTGAAAACCAACACTACTTAATATCATGAATAGCAAATCGTCAGACACATAAGAAATGACATGGAGACCTGGCAACAGATATGAAAAAAATCAAATAAAGAATAATAAACTAATTTCAACATTTTAACTAGACTGCATATATTTGAGGACTCAGACCATGCCTTAGCTATAATAATGAGAATTATTTATATTCATTTAAAACATAAGTTTTTCATAGTATTTCTTTAAATGCCTTAAGGTATCTTTATTTCATCTGATTTGGACACCAATTCTGCAAAGTAAATGGGAGAGATACTATCTTTATTCTACCAGTGAGGAAAGAGGCTGTGTATAATTAACTGACATGCTTAATATATATCTAACATGTGGCAAGGCAAAGATGCGAATTCAGGAATTTTGATAACTTTCTCAGTAGTTTTTCTGCTAGCTTATGCTGCACTCAGAAAATGTTCATTATATATAACTTATTTAGGCATTTTATTGTCTTACTGTGGAAATGAGGATGATGCTATATAACCTCATCTGAGTTCAGACATTGTGCATGACATTTGTTTCCCATTCTGGGATTTTGTGGATGGCATACAGTGAAACAAAAAGTATTAGCTCTTTTATTGGTGTACACAGATATACTTAAATATATACTGCACATGTTATGGATACTTTCTATAAATGGGTACACATATACCCGCATGCCCATGTGTATATGGGTGTATGGGAATTAAATGTGTTTACTCATCCCATTAGAAAACAATACTGATGGGACTTCCCTGGTGGCACAGCGGTTGGGAATCTGCCTGCCAATGCAGGGGAAAAGGGTTCAAGCCCTGGTCCGGGAAGCAACAAAGCCCGAGCACCACAACTACTGAGCCTGTGCCCTAGAGCCCATGAGCCGCAACTACTGAAGTCTGTGCCTCGAACCCATGCTTTGCAACAAAGAGAAGCCATGGCAATGAGAAGGCAGTGCACTGCAACTAAGAGCAGCTTCTGCTCACAACTAGAGAAAGCCTGCGCAGCAACAAAGACCCAATGCAGCCAAAAATAAATAAATAAATAAATTTATTAAAAAAAAGAAAAGAAAAAAAAACAATACTGTCAAGTTAAGCTTGCACTTTACTATTAATCTTGCATTTAATAGTGGCACACGTTGACAAATAATTTATAAGTCAAATCAACATGAATACACGAACAGCATAGTAGAACGTATTTTGAGAAAAAAAGATAAATACACATATATCTACCTTCAACTATGCTTCCTATTAGTTGATAAGTGATTACTTACATTGGATTTATTAAATTAGAAGTAAAAACTGACTTTAAAAATATATTTTCAACCTTCCATTATAATTAGAGTCCAAAATTTAGTTATTGTTAAAGTTTTACAATTTGTCCCTACATTCCCTGTTTTCACTTGGGAAATTAGTCTTTTAGCTGGAAAATTCTCCTTCATATTTGTTATTCTAATCTGAGATATATAGTCATATTTTAAAACAAATAAGATGGTAGATTGCTAGGAGGAGCTAATTTCTGACTTGAAGAAAGGGTATAACAAATCACAGTCTAGTGGATTTACCTGTATTTATCTTTAACGTCCAAAGCAATCCTTATATCCCAGACATCAGAACCTACCTTGAGCAAAATTGTGAAATGTAGACGAAATTTGTCCCCAGTTCTTATTCCTTACCTCTCTTTGACCTTGTTTCCTTTGACCTTCTTAGCCCTTCCCTTCAACCTTATCGAAATATTTATTTCTGGTCCCTTTTCCCTGGGATGCTAGAAATTTCCAGTTTAATTTCAGCTGTAAACTGAGGTCCTTATTCAACTCGGATTCCTTCTACTGCATCCTTAGCCCACCTTGCTAACCCCCAGCATCGGAATGCTGCCATGTTCCTGACCAATTTCACTAGGCCTTATGACATGCCTTCACTCACCACATCATACTTTTAGATGCCAGTGAGAGACTTGAGTTTCCTATTTCCTGGCAAGGTACAACTGCATTTATCTCAGCCCTCCATGTAAATCATCTCTACTTACATTTTAGTAATCCCATTTTAGGTTCATTCAGTCTTGGCTTACTTCCCTTCATTGGGCTACCACTAAGGTTCTAGCATGCTCCAGGGAGAATAAAAGGGTGTCAATGAATAAAATCTGTCACCATAAGCTTGGAAACTTCCAGTCTAGCTCAGGCTTAAACATGGTTTTTCCTGTGCCCTAGTTGTTCTATTTTTCAAGTGAGAAAAAAATACTCTTTACCATGAGATATATGAGGATGAATGTTTAAGTTTTCTAGGAGAAAACTTACTAATAGATTTTGTAAGTATTCATACTGCCTTTCCTACTGCTTCTAGAGCATAAAAAGAATACTCAGAGTACTCCAGAAATAAATATTGGAAGTGACCCATTATTCTAGAATTCATCTGTAGTAGGCAAAATAATTGCATCCCCAAAGTGTCCACTCTCTAAAATCTAGAACCTTTAGTACATGGCAAAATATTATGTTACATGGAAAAGGAACATTGCTGATACAGTTAAGGTTAGGGATCTTAAAACAGAGAGGTATCCTAAATTATCCAGGTAGTCTCAATCTAATTACCTTAACAGCAGAGTAGCCTCAGGACAAAAAACCAACAAGGTATGAACACAGCCACACTCATTAGCAGAGAAGCAGATTAAAGTTTTACTGAGCTCTGCCCACCAAATCGGATTAAAGTATTACTGAGCTCTGCCCACCCAGCCCAACCCACCTTCAGTCCCTCCCATCAGGAAGCATGCAGCCTTCTAGATAGCTTCCTCCACAAGAGGTCAGACAGCAGTATCAAGCAGTATCAGCAGTATTTTGTCTTGTGGAACTGAAAACCACAGCCACAGAAAGATAAGAGAAAATGAAAAAGCAGAGGACTTTGTACCAGATGAAGGGACAGGATAAAACCCCAGAAAAACAACTAAATGAAGAACAGATAGGCACCCTTCCAGAAAAAGAATTCAGAATAATGATGGTGAAGATGATCCAGGACTTTGAAAAAAGGCTGGATGCAAAGATCAAAAAGTTTACCAAAGACCTAGAAGAACTAAAGAGCAAACAAACAGAGATATGCAACACAATAACTGAAATGAAAAACACATTAGAAGGAACCAACAGCAGATTAACTGAGGCAGCAGGGCAAATAGGTCACCTGGAAGACAGAATGGTGAAAATCACTGATGTGGAAAAGAATAAGGAAAAAAGAATGAAAAGAACTGAAGACAGCCTGAGAGACCTCTGGGACAATGTTAAACACACCAACATTCACATTATAGGGGTCCCAGAAGGAGAAGAGAGAGAGAAAGCACCCGAGGCAATATTGGAAGAGATTCTAGTTGAAAACTTCCCTAACATGGGAAAGGAAATAGCTACCCAAGTGCAGGAAGTGCAGAGAGTCCCAGGCAGGATAAACCCAAGGAGAAACACACCAAGACATATAGTTGTCAAATTGACAAAAATTAAAGACAGAGAAATGTTATTAAAAGCAACAAGGGAAAAACGACAAATACAAGGGAACTCCCATAAGGGTAACAGCTGATTTCTCAGCAGAAACTCTGCAAGCCAGAAGGGAGTGGCACGATATATTTCAAGTGATGAAAGGGAAGAACCTACAACCAAGAATACTCTACCCAGCAAGGATCTCATTCAGATTTGATGGAGAAATCAAAAGCTTTACAGACAAGCAACAGCTAAGAGAATTCAGCACCATCAAACCAGCCCTACAACAAATGCTAAAGGAACTTCTCTAAGCGGGAAACATAAGAGAAGAAAAGGACCTACAAAAGCAAAAACAAAACAATTAAGAAAATGGTACTAGGAACATACATATCGATAATTACCTTGAATGTAAATGGACTAAATGCCCCAACCAAAAGACACAGACTGGCTGAATGGATACAAAAACAAGGCTCATATGTATGCTGTCTACAAGAGACCCACTTCAGACCTAGGGACACATACAGACGGAAAGTGAGGGGATGGAAAAAGATATTCCATGCAAATGGAAATCAAAAGAAAGCTGGAGTAGCAATAGTCACATCAGATAAAATAGACTTTAAAATAAAAAATGTTACAAGAGACAAGAAGGGACATTACATAAAGGTCAAGGGATCCATCCAAGAAGAGAAGAGAACAATTATAAATATATATGCACCCAATATAGGAGCACCTCAATACATAAGGCAAATGCTAACAACTATGAAAGGGGAAATGCAAGGCAGAAACAGAGACACAGATGTAGAGAACAAACACATGGACACCAAGTGGGCAAAGCGGGGAGGGATGGGGGGGGGATGAATTGGGAGATAGGGATACCAAATTGTACACTCTAAATATATGCTGTTTATTGTCTGTTAACTGTATCTCAATAAAAGTTCTTTAAAAAATTAAAAAAATAGAGAATTATTTTCAAAACTACAATTATGTATTTTTACATGGCATCAACAGAGCTATTTTTCAAATGTAGATTCCAAACAATTTTCTTTCTTATTCACATTTTTTTTTTGCATAGCCAGTTTCTGGCCTTGACAGAACAAAACAATATTGGAGGAAAGGTAGCAAGTTCCAATGATTTTTCAGCATAGAAGGTTTAGAGAACTTGACTTTTGAAGATATACTCAAGTTCAGAACCTAAAATTTTTTGAGGTATATATAACAACATGCTGAAAACGGATACTTTTGTAATCAACTAGAAATGATTCTCACAGTAAAGGGTAAATTCTCAGCAGGTTGTACATATTCTACTTTATAATTATATCACAGTATGAAATAATACAAATGAAAAAAGAAAGAAAAACAAATATAGTGATTAAAAATTCTTGTAGAAACAGGATAAATGCACTTATTTTTTTTTTTCTGTAGAGACAGGAAATACAAGAGGTAAAAATTTCTAACATCACATTTTGCAGCTTTCCTTTTGTGTTCCACGAGCCCACAACAGGAAGTGTAGCTCTGATAACCTGGTTGAGAACTGTGCAGGATGACGACCATGTGAGAAAAAAATACTCACCTTTCTCTTCTTTTGAACACTACATTCTGTTTACTATAGGTCTTTGAAAACTTATTAAAAACTTTGGTCAGTTTATGAGGAGATATCATATTCTTGAGGGACTTTGAGTCTAGTCACAGCAAATTAATCCCCATCTTATGTGTGTCCCAATTTAGTGTTTCCAATGGGGGTGGATAATAATAAATTCTGCCAACTCTCTTTTTTAGGGCTATTCAGATACTAAATAAACCAGGAACATTTAAAAATGCAATCTCACAAAAATCTGCTTTGCTTAACCTTCTCTCCTTCTTTAAAAAATAAGAAAGGCATGATGTTCTTTTTTTTGTTAATTAATTCATTTTAGACAATTCCTTAAATTTTCATTATAATAAATTTTTGTGTGGGTGCATTAATTACTTTCAAAGACGCTTTACAACTGTTACCTATTAAAACCCTTTGTTAGTGAATAAAAAATAAAGGAAGAAAAAAAAAAAAAAAACTTCCAGCATGCCCCCTCCCTTCTCCATTCTGAGCAGGTCCTTGCTATCAACTGCTGGAGTATGCTCGCTTTGCACCTAGAGCTATAATTATTTTGCTTTAATTTTACAAAACCTTTTGTTCCATTCCCACGAGCCCACCTGATCCTCATATTACACTCGCTCTATTAAAACACTCATGCAGAACAAAGCATGGCTGTACTGATTCATAAGTAACTTTTTTTTTTTTCAGTAAAATGCCACTGGCTAGGGTTCTGGACATAGTCCTGGGCTTCACCCTCCTCTGCCAATTTTCGTGTGTTAGAGAAAAAAAATATGTTGTTTCAGAGTGTTGTATTCTTCCCAAACGTCCTTTCTTTGTCCCACTTGTTTTTTGTGTGTTTTAAAAAATATTTTGTTATCCATAATTTTAATCTGCTGCAATGTAAGTGATACAATGTTAAGGTTGGTGGGTATATGAAAGGATTGTAATCGTGTTGAGATTTCTTTTATTCATGTGGTTAGGATCTTTTAAAAATCACTTTTGTTGCCTTCTTTAATTTTCCTTCTCTCTCCTTACTCCACCCCTTTTCCTTGAGATCGTGCAACATATGTGGGCTTTTGGCAGAAAAAAATTGCAGTGACTCATCAAGAGAACTGTTTGTTTGCTCTGAGGAGCACCCTGAGGACCCTCTGGGCTGCACAGGGAGCCCTTTGATCCTAGGAAATTTATTTCTTCCAGATGTTTCCCCACAGCCACCTTTCTGCAATGTCCCTCTTCATTATGTAGCATAAGGATAAACACTCAAGACCCGCTGTTATAGCATACGGTTTTCTTGAATGGAGTATGACAGGCAGTTGACATTTGATTGAGCCATTGGATTCCCCTTGCCTTAGGCGCAGTGATGGAGGAAGGCTAACACTGAGGAAGGCAGAACTGGATCTTTTCAGGCAAATGTCCTTAGAATTAAGATGGAAATTATGTGAATCAGGCCAAAAAAAAAAAAAAAAATCTGCAAACCATTGCTCATGAACCTCGCCTTATCCTATCTTACAAAATCTTAATGCTTGGATCTGTCATGTTACTTGCGCCCTTGTTCAACCTAAAGCATAAAGAGTGAATAGGAAAGTGAAGTCTTTAGACATCTCTCGTATTTTCTTGGTCCGGCTGAGTGTGCTAGTAGAAATGAAGGGAGGACAAGACAAGAGATGGAGAATAGGTGCATAGGGAAAAATGGTCTGCTAGGCTAAATAAGTCCCCCTCCCCACAAATGATAGCCACATCCTGATCCCTGGAACCTGTGTTTGTTATCCCATATGAAAGAAAGGACTATGCAGATGTTATTAAGTTAAGGATTTTAAGATGGGGAGACTGCTGGATTATCTAGATGCACCCTAAATGCAATCAGATGTATCCTTATAAGAGGGAGATTTCACACAGACACAGGAGCACAAGTTAATTGACCATGAAAGCAGAGATTGAAGTGATGCAGCCACAAGCCAAGAAATGTTGACAGTCACCAGAGGCTGGAAAAGGCAAGGAAACACATTCTCTCCTAGAGCCGCCAGAAAGAACAAAGCCCTCCCAACACCTTGATCTCAGCCTATTGATACTGATTTTGGACTTCTGACCTCCATAATTGTGAGAGAAGAAGTTTCTGATATATTGTCACCTAGTCTGTAGTAATTTGTTATGCAGTTACAGGAAAATAACATAGATGGTAACTGCCTCAAGACTCCATTGTTCAGCACATTCCTGAAATCACCAAAGTCTCAGGTAGAAGGAGAAGTGGAAAATAGGGTGCTAAGACTTGACAAAATTCTTTGTGGAGATACTGGAGTTCTTAAAAGCATCTGTGATCTACAGCATGGTGAGAGTGAAATAAACGCAGAGAAGAGAGTACATGAGGTCATTTAACAGATTTTACAGTACAGTAAATACTCCAATTTTCTAATACTAGTTTACATATTTTATGAAGTAGGACAAATCTATTATATTTTCCCTTTAAAATAAACGTATATATAATGTATTAACAGTCATTTTCCCCCTAAATTGTCAGTATAATATAATGAACTACAACAACAATTGATTTGGTGTGTATATATCAATATTATATCTGGCACATACAGACTATGCTTTAAAAGTGAAGATCTCCTGTCTTCACTTGAGGCAATTTTCTTTTGGCTATTCAAAGGACAGTCAATTTTAAAGATTAATTTAGAGATAATTTGGAACCTAAACCAAAGAATTCTTAAATAGATATATTAAAATAATAACTTAAATCTGGAAAAGTCCAATAGCAAAATGACTATTATGTGACCAAACTGCTCAGTTTATCAATTTCTCTAGTTCATCATTAAAAATCTATAGCAGCTGCATCATTTAAAAGAACAAGGAAGACTCCTACATTCCCATGATTCTTTTCAGCTATTGGGCTTCTCAACAACCAAACCATTAATCTTTACAAACAACATGAGGTCAGTAGACCTAGACCACTAATATAAATGAAGAAATAAAAGATACAGAAAGCCTAAAGAGATTCTAGATTAATCAGCAAGTGATAAGAATGGAGAAAATCGAGTAGAAATGCTGACTCTATTCTCTAGTACCTTTGAAAAGCAAATAGAGTTTGAGTTGTTCTTTTGAAGATAACACTCCAATGATAAAATATGTAAAAGATGGTCATTTATTTTTTGCTTTCATGTAACTACCACTGAGTATTCATTAGACAGTAGGTTTAAAGACAGAAAAACATAATACTCCATCTTTCAACAAAATAAACAGATGATAAACTGATGATTAATATAACACACTGAAGAAAGATATACCAAGGCAGTCAAAGTACCAGGAGGCTAAAGAAATTGGTACTTGTCCCCATGAGCCTGCATTTGGGGAAGCACGAATAATGAGAATCTCCTTGCATTCTTTCTCCACTTCCCACCACTACCAGCTGTATCCTGACCTGTTCAAGCTCTTATGACTTCAGAGTTTCACTACCTGGGGTGAAAAGCAATCAATGCAGATTCCACCTTCATACTCCCATGTCTCATTGTTTTATTTGCTTTAACACTATGTACACCTTATCTTTGGAAGTTCGGAATGCATATCTTTGCTTTGAATGTGGTACAAGTTTTCACAGCACCACGTAATTATAATTGCTCTTTACTCATTTATTAACCCTTCCAGCAACTCAGGAGACAATTGTTGACATTCCCATTTATCACCATCCCACTTGTTTCTATGAGTTCTTAGAGGACAGGGGATATGTTTTTCTTTCAACTAGCTTCCCTTAGCTCTATAACACCTAGTAAATTCTTAAGGAGTAACTAGGTGATATATAACTCAAGGCACAGGAGAATGGGTGGCCAGGATCAGTGGGGATTGGTCCATTTGACTTTGCAAACTTTGTAATAAAACATTGTTTGCTAAAGAGATAAACAATAAAATAATTTTTTAAAAATCCTAATACAGGGTCTTCCTAGGTTGCCCAGTGGTTAAGGATCCGCCTATCAATGCAGGGGACATGGGTTCAAGCCCTGATCCAGGAAGATCCCACATGCTGTGGAGCAACTAACCCCATGCGCCACAACTATTGAGCCTGCACTCTAGAGTCGGTGAGCCACAACTATAAGCCCGTGTGCCGCAACTACTGAAGCCCATGCGCCTAGAGCCTGTACTCTGCAACAAGAGAAGCCACCGCAATGTGAAGCCCATGCACCACAATGAAGAGTAGCTCCCGCTCGCTGCAACCAGAGAAAGCCTGTGCACAGCAACGCAGACCCAACACAGCCAATAAGCAAATAAAATAAATAAATAAATAAATAAATAAATTTATTTAAAAAATCCTAATACAAAAGTTCTTAACTCCCTTCATATGGATTATAATAATAACCTGTACTGTTCCATAATGAAAGCACTAAGCCATAACAAATACAGGAGGATGAGTTTAGCATAATACAGTTTGCTGTGATGGAGGAATGGTTGAGATGAATGGAGCTTTAAAAATCAAGAGTCAAGGACATTTGGGAAGATATAAGATGTAATTGGGTACCTTTTAAATGAACAAGGACTTATCTCCAGCGTTTTAGTCATCATGTTTCTGGGACTTGAATTAATCAAAGTGCCAGGTTATCAGTTACTTAGTACAAGTTTTCCAATAAGCACTCTTTGACTATGCATTTAGATCTCCAAAGTGGGTAGACTTACACAGCCCCTTCTACACAGGCAAATTACATACATGAAAAAATATAAAGTTAATTTTTTTTCTTTGAAGGAATTTAGTGAAATTTTTAAAATCTGTAATGAATAAAACCAGACTTTAAACTCTGGGTAAAAATGTTTTACATCAATGACTATCATGATGTGTGTTGGTTACAGATCACTGTATATATTTTTTTCTTAATAAAATGGGATCTCCATCAAATATATAGACAGATCATAGAGTCTTCCCATAGGAACCTTTAAGATCACCTAATTCAACTGCTCATTTTACATATGAAGAAACAATATGTGAGTGTTTTAATAAAGCATACTTTAGTATTTGCATTGAAACAAAAAGGACGTTACATGAAGAGGGAAACAGAAAAGACAACAGTAGAAGGTTGATGAAGGACAGGAGAAAGAAAAGAGAAGAGCTTTTTCAGTGGAGTAGAGCACTAAGCAGAGATGCATTTTCCAATATGCATCCAGGTCTTTGTTGACTTAAATATTACAAAGATGGTAGCATCCATTTTTTAAAGAATTGCTTAGATTATTGACATAGAAACAGTTTAGACAGATTTACCTCTAGGGAATCACATAACTTATCATAAAAAAAAAACATGTTCTGTATTTCTATCATAGTAACTGTCCATTCATTTATTCTGCATATCACCTCGCACTTTGCCAGCATATATGCAAATTGAAGGGAAATACAAAGACCATTGTTAAAGTCTATTTTAAGATAAAGATTATCTCCCCCAAAACATGGAAAATGTGAATACTTTTTAGAGTTATATAAAGATAAGTTCTGATTTGGATACTTGCTATTAGGAAAAGTTGTTAAAAGTTTAGGCTTTGGAATCAGATTTCCTGGGACTGAATATTGGCTTTGCAACTTGGTTGACTTTTGGGCAAATTTATTCCTCTCTGTGCCTCAATTTCACACCAGCAAAATTAGCTAACAATAGTGACTCTTTAAAAGAGCACTAGTGAGAGTGGAATAATAGAACTCTAGATATAAATCTCTTAGATCAGGAACTGGCACATAGTAATTACTCAATAAATAGCTATTACTACTAACATGTACAAGCCTGTTAAACATTTTCAGGGGGTAAGGGTATTCTCATTAATGAGACTTGTTTAAGTATTCTGTCTTTCAATTGGTGGCCTAATTTAATTCATACCAATATTCCATCTCAGCATGAATAATGTAGTATGAGGAAAAGCCTCAGTTTGGTTTACTTAGATGTGTTTGAGACAGGGATTATCATCCTTTTAAAAGGAATAAGCTAAAAGGCTGCACCTGGTTCTGATTTACAGCAACTAAGAGGTGACTCTTAAAAGGCGAAGGAGAAAATGAGAGAGCAGGAGAGGCTTAGCAGGATGCATATATCATCTGATGCTGTGGGGAACATTAGAGGACACTCTAAGAGAAAAGTGAAGGTGCAAATCCCCCACTTACGTGACCCCACAGTCTCTTATGCATGTCTTAAAGTCATTAACCTTCTACAACCTAATTATTTGTTTATGTATTTTTTTCTCCGATTGTATAGTGATCCACTTGAGGACAAAAAATTGCTCCATTCATTTTTGTTCAAAAGTTGCTCAGTAAAATATTCATTGAATGAATGAGAACTAGTTAATTAATAACAACTACTACAATGGGGGAGGCTAGTTAGCATCCCCAAAAGGAGAGCTAAGACTCTCGTAGACACTCCTACTCAATGGAGGGAAGTGTTGAGGTAGAAGTGGCTGCCATGGATTTGGCAATGGATCTGTGATCTCTGTGCTGGGGATAAATGCATTCAGCAAGAATAAAATATTTTTGAAGTCTTAACGTGTAAGTTTTGTGAGTTTTTTTTCCATAACTTTCTTTGAAAAAAGTTTACAAATACTTAAGAATCTACTATGCGGCCCTTTACAAGGCAGAAGAACTAACTATAATGTGGGGAGCAAATGTAATCAGACTAATAAACCATGGCAAAAGTCTGGAAGTAAATTCAACAAAAGAATCCTAGACAATGTGTTGCATAAGATCAGAGAATAAATAAGTACTTATAGCTGGCGAAATAAAGGTAATTTTAGTAGAGAGGCTAATATCTCAATCTTGATGCAAATACTTAATACAAATCTGTGAAAATAGAGCATTATATCTTTACTTTGGACATTGATTGATGTGCAGATATAAGTGAAAATATCTGTGAATGAATGACAAACATCAAAGGCATTCCTTTGTACGAAACTCAAAGTATTAAAATATAATTCATGGCTATTAGTTGATATATATGTTCCTGAAATGGCAATAAGTCTAGGTAAATAAAATAATAATAATGCTCCTTAGAAAATTCATCCATTTGTGAATATTCATTCATCCTTTCGTTCATTCAATCTAATGTGAGGACCTACTGCATATCACATTGTGAACTGTGCTCAGTACCTTGGATAACACAGTGATCAAGACGGAATAGGTGTTCTGCACAAGAATTAGATTCAGACAATTAAATTAATAACTACAACATGATGCATTCTATGTTAGATGAAGAAGTGGATGTTATGGGAATACATATAAAGCTATTTATACTTTAACTCATTCCAGAAATATGGCAGAACTATATTTGGACAAATATAAAATATTAGTGGTTTTTATTTACCTTGAATTTCTTCTGATTTGGTCTCGTTTAAATCTACAGAGTAGATTGCCACAAGTGGGTGTTTTGCACACTGCTTGCTGTTCAAGATTTTGCCTTTTAAACAACCTAATTATGGGTACATCGAGCAGAAAAAATTTATTTTTTTAATTTCTTTAAGACTCAACATGGCAGCATTTTTCCGACCTCAGGGTTTTGTTCTTTGCTTTTTTTTTTTCCTGTTAAGGTATATCTTTTATTATAAATGATAGCAAACCTCAGGAAGATGACTGTGATAATGTATGAAACAGAAGAAAATATGCTTTCTTTGGTGAGATTATATCTACAGGCCTGAGAAAAGTAAAATACAGTGAATTGAACAAACATAACATAGGAGTCACAGAGGAAACAATTATAGGCAACACCAATTCTTATCATTTTAATAAGTAAAGGTTTGAATTGGTTTTTTTGTTGTGATTCTTCTTCAAATCCAAACCATAACCTATTCCCTACACCAAATATTTCCCCCCAAATTGTCAATTGTACAGTGGGTCTGTCTTAGAAACATTTATTAAAGCAGAAAACATACTGCCTTCCTTCATTTCAACTCTGAGGGAGGAATAAAACTGTCTTCTTTTTTTTTTTTCTTTGCATGAAAAGTATAGTTAACTAGAGCTGCCACAGTCTAGAGGACTAATAGGGTAAAATACTAAATGATCCAATACATAGGGCATTTATCTCACTGGATTTCATCTAGTTCACCATCACGACTTTGTAGTCTAAGCAGTAGATGAGGAGCCTCAATAAAGTGGGCAGATAATGTTTTACGTGGATAACATAGGAAAGAAGGGACAAAAACATACCTCGCCATGGCACAGAATGCAATTAAATATTGTATTGTGTTGCTAAAAAAATAGCAAATAGCAGCTGACTCTCTGCCCCATCACTGAAAGGAATGTGATCAGTTCAAACAGTCTTAAATATGGTGAAAATGTCCTTAGGATATACAGGATGAGAGAACAAAACAGTCTCACTCTCATCTGTTGGGCTCAGGGCAGGTGTGCTGTGTGGCTGTCATTTAAGTGCTCTGTGTTTTTTTCTTATCAAAACCATAAATTATGCATGCATGTTTGTATTTTAGAAGTACATTTCTTTCTGGATTAACTCATGGAGCTATTGTAAAGAAGGATGAACACATCATGCTGAGAAATGAGAATGTGAATAAATGCCAATTCTTCCGCAGATTTGACGAGATATCCTCACTCCTATTGTAAGAAAATGAAAGATAGGATCTGAATTAATCCCTTCTCTTTAGGATAGCCTACTAATTAAACACATTGACACTAGTGATAACAGTAAGTAACAATTTTTGAGCACTTATCATGTGCAAGGCAGTGTTATAATCATTTCATATATATTATTTTATTTAACGCTTACAACAACACTACATTACATATAAGAAACTTGAGACAAAGAAGGGAAATAACTTGTTTAAGATTAAGAGGCTAATTGAAGGTGGAGTTAGGATTCAAACCAGACACTCCAGAGCCCATACAATATTAGGATATTCTGACCCAAAGAGATGAAAGGGATCTAACTAATACCTTCGGAATATCACTCAGCTTTTCTCAATTTTAGGTCCTTCATCTAAGACAGGGATCAGCAAACTTTTTCTATAAAGAGGCAGATCATAAATATTTTAGGTTTTGTGGGTAAAATGGCAATATCAGGAATGTTATGTGGGTACTTACGTAACGAGAGAAAATAAATCACAATATATATTTCAATAAAAATTATTTAAAATATTTTATTTAAAAATTTTAATTTTAAGTAAAATTATTTAAAATAAATCATATTGTTATTTCATTAACAAAATTTAAAACATAATAATAATTAAATCTATTTTTTTTTCAATACAGGTCTCCTAATGACAAGAATAGAATTCTTTTTTAGAGCATAACATTTTGCTTAGCTGAGGTTCAAAGACATGCCCTTATCATGAAATCAATTGCAAATGTTCATTTGCAAGAACCATTCTTACCTCACTGGCTATGTAAAAACAAATAGTAAGCTGGATTTGACTCACAGGCCATAGTTTACCAACCCCTTATCTAGAAAACAAAGTTACTGTACTAGAAGATTTCTGAGAACCCTTCCAATTTCAAAATTTTATGGCACTATCTTACTTTACAAGTATAATAATTTTGATTTTTCAATGCCTTCAGTAAAGTTAGATAAAAAGTGAAATCTAAAAATCTTATCCTCTATATATTCTAATAATTAAATGAATAGACAAATGTAACTACAGCATCAAATATTTATATCTGCCTTGCAGATTATTGTTTTCTTAATTTTCTTAGAACAATTTAGATTTTATTGCATTTCCACAGGCCTCTTTGAATCTCATCACAGGAACAAATTTTCTGCTGAAAAAGCATTTGAGTGGTATGTTTAAGGCAGGGAGAGAGACACTCAATATAGCCTCACAGTGAAACAAGAAAAGAGTACCTACCACATACAGGTAGTTTCCCTACTAAAGGGAATGTTTATGTGATTTAATTCTGTTTCTATACTAATATTTGGTACTTTAAACTAACAGTATAAATTAATACTTCACATAAATTGGCATTGGACTTGCAAACTCTGACTTTTATACTGCTTTATTATTATTATATTGTTATTATTTTTGAAACTCCTATGGTTAGTCATGGGAATTTCTCAAGAAACTTCTAGATTCCATGACACTTTTCATAGGAGGCTGTAAAAACAGATGGCTTCCAGCATACATAGAATCTTTTCAACACACAAAGAAGTAGTTTTCTTGCCCTTACCTAGGCAAAAATATCAAGAACTTATTGTCGCACACTTATTTACACTTAAGTGCCTGTTTTCAAAAAAAAAAAAAAAAGAATTAAAAAATCAATCCCTGGGACTTCCCTGGTGGCTCAGTGGTTAAGAATTCACCTGCCAATGCAGGGGACATGGGTTTGATCCCTGCTCCAGGAAGATCCCATATGCCGCGGAGCAACTAAGCCCGTGTGCCACAACTACTGAGCCTGTGCTTTAGAGCCCTTGAGCCACAACTATTGAGCCCATGTGCTGCAAGTACTGAAGCCCATGTGCCTTGGGCCCATGCTCCGCAACAAGAGAAGCCACAGCAGTGAGGAGCCTGTGCACCACAACTAAGAGTAGCCCCCACTCACCGCAACTAAAAAAAAAAAGAAAGCCTGTACACAGCAAAAAAAAAGACCCAACACAGCCAATAAAATAAATAAATTAATTAAAAAAAAAAAGATCCTACATGTCGCGGTGCAACTATGCCCTGTGCGCCACAACTACTGAGCCTGTGTTCTAGAGCTCATGAGCCACAACTATTGAGCCCATATGCCACAACTACTGAAGCCCACGTGCCTAGAGCCCATGCTCCACACGAGAAGCTACCTCAGTGAGAAGCCTGCACACCACAATGAAGAGTAGCCCCCACTTGCAGCAACTAGAGCAAGCCTGTGCACAGCAATGAAGACCCAATGCAGCCAATAAATAAATAAATAAAATTAATTAACTTATTTATTTAAAAAATCAATCTATGATATTTGAGGTTAAATGTCATGATTTATCAATTATTTAAGGTATAATTGAACACTTCTGTAACAAAGTAATAGATAATTAACAATTCTGGATGACTTTATAGAAACTTACAGAAGAAATATGTTTTCCTGTTTCTGATGGAGTTAAATATCTATAAAATAGTGCTTTTATACAAATTCCTTGATGGTCCTAAATAAGGTTGACCCTAGCAAAACTGCGAAGTCTTCAAAAAGGCTTACTTTCGGAAATGAAAAAGCAGAGGACTTTGTACCAGATGAAGGGACAGGATAAAACCCCAGAAAAACAACTAAATGAAGAACAGATAGGCACCCTTCCAGAAAAAGAATTCAGAATAATGATGGTGAAGATGATCCAGGACTTTGAAAAAAGGCTGGATGCAAAGATCAAAAAGTTTACCAAAGACCTAGAAGAACTAAAGAGCAAACAAACAGAGATATGCAACACAATAACTGAAATGAAAAACACATTAGAAGGAACCAACAGCAGATTAACTGAGGCAGCAGGGCAAATAGGTCACCTGGAAGACAGAATGGTGAAAATCACTGATGTGGAAAAGAATAAGGAAAAAAGAATGAAAAGAACTGAAGACAGCCTGAGAGACCTCTGGGACAATGTTAAACACACCAACATTCACATTATAGGGGTCCCAGAAGGAGAAGAGAGAGAGAAAGCACCCGAGGCAATATTGGAAGAGATTCTAGTTGAAAACTTCCCTAACATGGGAAAGGAAATAGCTACCCAAGTGCAGGAAGTGCAGAGAGTCCCAGGCAGGATAAACCCAAGGAGAAACACACCAAGACATATAGTTGTCAAATTGACAAAAATTAAAGACAGAGAAATGTTATTAAAAGCAACAAGGGAAAAACGACAAATACAAGGGAACTCCCATAAGGGTAACAGCTGATATCTCAGCAGAAACTCTGCAAGCCAGAAGGGAGTGGCACGATATATTTCAAGTGATGAAAGGGAAGAACCTACAACCAAGAATACTCTACCCAGCAAGGATCTCATTCAGATTTGATGGAGAAATCAAAAGCTTTACAGACAAGCAACAGCTAAGAGAATTCAGCACCATCAAACCAGCCCTACAACAAATGCTAAAGGAACTTCTCTAAGCGGGAAACATAAGAGAAGAAAAGGACCTACAAAAGCAAAAACAAAACAATTAAGAAAATGGTACTAGGAACATACATATCGATAATTACCTTGAATGTAAATGGACTAAATGCCCCAACCAAAAGACACAGACTGGCTGAATGGATACAAAAACAAGGCTCATATGTATGCTGTCTACAAGAGACCCACTTCAGACCTAGGGACACATACAGACGGAAAGTGAGGGGATGGAAAAAGATATTCCATGCAAATGGAAATCAAAAGAAAGCTGGAGTAGCAATAGTCACATCAGATAAAATAGACTTTAAAATAAAAAATGTTACAAGAGACAAGAAGGGACATTACATAAAGGTCAAGGGATCCATCCAAGAAGAGAAGAGAACAATTATAAATATATATGCACCCAATATAGGAGCACCTCAATACATAAGGCAAATGCTAACAACTATGAAAGGGGAAATGCAAGGCAGAAACAGAGACACAGATGTAGAGAACAAACACATGGACACCAAGTGGGCAAAGCGGGGAGGGATGGGGGGGGGATGAATTGGGAGATAGGGATACCAAATTGTACACTCTAAATATATGCTGTTTATTGTCTGTTAACTGTATCTCAATAAAAGTTCTTTAAAAAAAAAAGGCTTACTTTCCCCAAATTCTATTTTATACTTCCCCAAAATACTACATTTTATTTTCCCTGGTAAGAGTGATTCAACTATTCAGTTAATGCTATTTTGTTCTTCCAAGGCAACATCTTAAATTTTGATGGCATTTTTACAACAAATTTTTTTTTTGAAACTACTGAAAACTATCCATTCCCCAACAGACAAATACAAAGTGAAGTTAAAAAAATTACCTACTACCCCACCACTTAAAAATAAATTTTAACAAGAAGTGAAAGAAACCCCCTCTGCCTGTGCAATCTTCATCAGTCACCCTCTAAGAGAATCAGTTTGAAATGTATTCTTCCCATTCTTTGTGACAGTTGAGTTCACTTGTAACAGCATAAGATAAGAGAATTACCTATATCAAACCTACAACTTTGTAATTTAAACTTAACATATATTATGTAAAATTTTCAGGGCAGTATATATGATCTATTTTATGCTTGGAAATAGCTAGATATAGTCTAATGTAACAACATGTTAAACCATTTATTTTTTGATGGAAATCTAGTATGCTTTGAAGTTTTTGCTACTTTGAATAAAGCTGCAATAAAAATTGTTGTAATATGTGCAAGTATTTCTTATGAAAAGATTACTCGAAGTGGCTTGCTGAATCTTAAGATATATTCCTTTCAAAACCTTTTTTTTGAAGATTTCTTTAAACATTAAAAAAAAACAAGCAAATTTGTTAATAAAATAATTACCATTATTTAGCACCTAACATTCTAGGCAGTGCTTCATGCCCTTTAAGTGTATTAATACATTTCAATATATAAAATTCATTATATATAGAAATTTCGATGATCCAATCTGAAGGACCTTAATTGGCACACTTTGGAGTTCGATTACACTCCTACAAGCAATGAGGAGTCATTGAAAGTTTGAGTAGGAGAATGACCTATCTCCCTCATTCAGGATAAATCATTTCTAGGAAGGGGAGAGAGGAAAGAGACCCATCCAGTTGGAGGGAATATATTAAATGGTATTTAGAGGGCATGGGACCAGACAATGGAGAGCTATCCTTGCAAAGAGCTAAACTTCTGTACCCAAAGTAAAGCATCGTGCCAGCCTTAACAGGAGGTAAGCATCTTCCTTCAAGTATTACCTGCCAAGTGTAGGTTAAGGGTGTGCTTTCCTATCCCCCTTATTATTTCCAATGGCTCCTGATAACCACTATTAAATTGGAAAAAGTGGAGATGAGGAGAACACAGGGCCAGTTAAAAAATAAACACAGAGTTTCCAGGTTTAAAAACTATCCGGTTGAGAATTGTGCTGTGGTTATTCACATGTGGAAACGGCCTGAAACAAATGGACCAGAAGCCAATTAAGTTTCTGAGGAAACTGTATTGCCAAAGATAAAATAATAAAAAAAAAGATGAGATAGAGCATTAACTGGAGCAGGCCTCTTCCACCAGGATGGTGCTATTCACAGAAATGAGGTGGGGAATTAAGATCTCTCATTCAATTTAAGGTGCCTACTGGACATCCAATGTAGACAGAAAGTAAACGGTTCTATTTATACGTCTAGAGCTCAGGTGATAGATTAAGGTCAGGTCTGAGATAAAAATTTGGGAGGGTCATAGACACATAAATAGTATTTAAAGCTATTGGATTGGATGAGCTCCTCTAAGGTGTATAATGGAGCAGAGAAGGAGGATTGAACAAAACAGATCAACAAGTCAGTGAGGTAAGAGGAAAATCAAGAGAGTGTGAGGAGTGTGAGGTCATAGAAGCCAACGGGTGACATTATTACAGAAAAAAAAAAAGAGGATTATTTCACATTTTGAAATGATACTCAGTGGCTGAGTAAAATGAGAGTAGGCCTCTGTATCAGGATATAGACAATGTCCTACAGCAAGGACGCGTAGTAAACAAATTAGTTAATTATGTTACATTGTGATATAAAGTCCATCTTTGTTAAGAATAATAAAAACGTTGCTTTTCATGCCATTCTTGGTAGTTAGATGTAAATCCTAGAAAGACAGTGTTAGTTTTTAACTTTTTAATCTGGAAGGAATTTTAGAGATCATCTAGGTCAATTTTCTAATCTTATGGACAAAGAAATGAATTTGGAGAGGCAGAATGATTGCTCAAACTCCAAAACTGCAAAATGGAAGAAGTGGGGCTGTGATGCAGGTCTCCTAACTCCAGGACAGGGCTCTTTTCTCTAAAAGAAAATGTGTATTCATTGACATAAATTTGTTTTCATTTTTCCAAAATGTTATTTTAAAGTAGAGACCAAGACCCATTCAACACCTGATGCGCTGATCTCAAAGAATTTTATTTCAGCAACCACATTCTTAATATAATTTGCCTCAACATTAGAAGTACAAACAGAACTATAATTTGATATTTTTCAGATCGCCCTTTCCTGATGTACCACATATTTTTCACCTAACTGGTTGAGATACAGCAAGTATTCGACAAACGTGAGTTGGGTGAGTACATTAATTTTCTTACACCTGATATCTAGAATTTATATAGGTACATACACTATTTTAATCTATACTAGAATTTGATATAAACAGGTGATTTTTTTTTAGATCTTCAAGGAAGATTTCTGAAAAATTAAATTAATGCATTATCATAGAGAATAATAGCAATTCTGGGAAGAGTAGGGTGAAAGTAACAGTATCAGAAATATAAAAATAGTAGACCACATTTTGTTTCCTGTGGAAAAACATTCATAGGAATAGAATATCTCTAAAAATAAGAGTCAGGAAAGCTTATGGCCCCAGAATCACATTTTTATCTATAGCTTTAAAAAATGTATTTAAGAGAAAAAAAAAAGTGTTTCCACTGCACACCTATTACAATGACTAAAATTAAAAATATTAACAATACCAAGGGTTGCCAAGGATGTGTAACAACAGGAACTCGTCTACATTTCTGGTGGGAATGCAAAATGGTATAGCCACTCAGCAAAACTGCTTGGGAGTTTCTTGTAAAATTAAACAAACATATTACATCTGACCTAAGTATGACTCATAGATATTTACCCTAGAGAATGAAAACTAGCTTCATACAAAATCCTGTACACAAATGTTTATAGCAATTCTATTCATAATTGTCCCAAACTGGAAAAAACAAAATATTTTCCGATGGGTAAATGTATCAACAATCTGTGGAACATCTATACTAAGAAATACTATGCAGTAATAAAAAGAAACAAACCACTGGCACATGCAACAACATGGCTGAGTTGTAAATACATTATGCTGAGTGAAAGAATCTAGTTTCAAAAGGTTACACATTACACGGCTCCATTTATTTGACAATTCTCAGACAAAACTATGGTGATAAAGAAGAGATCGTGCTTGCCCGGGGTTGGTGGTTAGGGGAGGAATAAAGGGATAGCATAAAGGAGTTCTTTTGGGTGATGGAACTGCTCTGTATCCTGATAGTGATGGTGGCTGTTACAAAAATCTGCACGTGTTATAATTCATGGAACTTTAAACCAGGAAATTTATGAGTCAATAAAAATGTCCAACATTTTCAGGAAAAGAAGAAAACAAAACAACTGGTTCACATATTGAATTATTGGAAAAGTATGGACTCATAAAAAGCCATGGCTTCTTCTACCAAGAAGATAATTTGGTAAGAGATATAGTACTGTTGGTAAAAAAGAAACCTGTAGTTCTGCCTCTGTCATCAGCTGATGAAAAACAAGAATTCTAATACAGCCATAAGAATTTAATAATAATCCTGCTTACTTAAGACTTGGTTTCTGTAGTTTATTATAGTATTACTGCTTGAGAATCAAGGATAATACCAATGCTTTGATTTTATAAGTTTAACTGGCCTCAGTAGCAAAGTAGAGACTACACTTAAACTAATAAATTATTATATTTCATGAAGCCCTAATGACTCTGTGAATAGACTACTCAGTTCAATTGTGTTGTCTAACCCTGTAGCTACAATCCATTTTCACTGAAATTTCTTAAAAGTTTTCAAATGTACATTTCTTTTTGAAACTGTGGTAAATATATATGTATATATAACATAAAACTTATCATTTTACTGATTTTTAGGTATACAGTTCAGTAGCATTAGGTACATCAATATTATTGGCAACTATCACCACCACCCACCTGGAGAGCTTTTTAATCTTCCATACTCTGAACCCAGTAAACAATAACTCCCCACTCTTCCCTCCTCTCAGCCCCTGGTAACCTCTATTCTACTTTCTGTCTCTATGAATTTGACTGTTCTAGTACCTCATACAAATGGAATCATACAATATTTGTTCTTTTGTGTCTGGCTTATTTCACTTAGCATACTGTCTTTAAGGTTCATCCATGTAGAATGTGTCAGAATTTCATTCCTTTTTAAGGCTAATATTCCATTAAATGTTTATACCACATTTTATTTATCTATTCATCCAGCAACAGTCATTTGGGATGCTTCCACTTTTTGACTATCAATTTTACACCTCTTTGACATTGTTGTCAGCACCATTTATTTCCCCACAAATCAGACTCAAGGCATATCCTGGTACTCTTGAGCAATGTACGGCATTTCATTTTCAATAGTCAGGTTTAAAGAGGACTTTTCAAATTTCGTTGATTATGTTTAGTTTCTAATTAATTACTATGGTAAAAGCAATTCTATGTATATCAAATTTATATTCAAGTTTGGTCATTAGTTTAATGTGTGTGTGTCACATGCACGTCTGTGTGATGGTATATAGATACAGCTGTATTATGCGTAATGTTAAAACTTTATTATTGCCTGGTTAGGAAAGTAGTCATTATCCAGAAAACATGGTCTTCCAGTGTGAAGAAGCATGTTAAACTTAACTGAATTGAAAATTTTGAGATGAAATAAGAGTTTGGTTCCTGTAAGGGTTTGGCATTGTAGCTAAACATCACCCCGACCAATTAAAACGGAACATCTAGGATGAGGTCAATGCATTGTTTTGTTTTGTTTTGTTTAAACTTCATAGGTGATTTTAATGTGCAACCAGGAATAGGAATCTCTGAGCTGGAGAAAGAGATCCTGTGTCAGGGGAAGTAAACAAATGAAAGTAACTATAAAAGGCAGTTTTGGTCTAAAGCACAGAGCTGTGGAAAGAGTTCAGAATTGTAAATGACAGAAGAACCATTCAAACTGGGAGAAATTAAGTAACCTTTTAGTTAAAAGCAGAAGAGCAGAAGAGATGTCAATTACAAGGATAATATCTAGATTTTAAAGAGCTATGGAACCTAAACTAGAACATAAGCCATGAAAATGGTCTAAGGACTTCATAAGGTGAGAATAAAATAAATAGGTAAATATTTAGAAGACCAGGAGTTACAGAGTTTGGGAAATATCAAGTCTCTTGATTGTGTATAGTTTTTTTGCTCCATTTAAATGTCGGTACCAACTGAGCTTTATAAGTGGAACATGAAGTAATTTCTCATTTAAGTAAACATTTATTTTATATATAAAAGCATGGTTTGAATATATCCATTGACCTACCTTGCTTCTCTTGACTATTCTCACCTGAAGTGACACGTGTTCTGTCTGAGTTATATTAATCTATCACCAGTAATTTGATAATGAACCATCTATCTCACAACCTCCTTCTCCTAATCACCCCACCAAAGCTGAAGGGCTGTCTGAGCATTAAAAATGACCAGAACAGGGCTTCCTAGGCGGCGCAGTAGTTGAGAATCCACCTGCCAATGCAGGGGACACGGGTTCGATCCCTGCTCCAGGAAGATCCCACATGCCATGGGGCAACTAAGCCCGTGCGCCACAACTATTGAGCCTGCGCTCTAGAGCCCGTGAGTCGCAACTATTGAGCCCATGTGCTGCAACTACTGAAGCCCACACGCCTAGAGCCTGTGCTCTGCAACAAGAGAAGCCATGGCAATGAGGAGCCCGCACACCACAACGAAGACTAGCCCCCACTCACTGCAACTAAAAAGAAAGCCCATGCACAGCAAAAAAGACCCAACACAGCCAATAAAATAAATAAATAAATAATTTAAAAAAAAATGACCAGAACATTACACTATAGTAGCATCTCTAAAGAAGAAAAACTTCTCCACAGGAATCTCACTCAAATTTGAGACGAAATCTCTTCATTATAAAAGATGCGACCATTAACATTATTTCATTGATTAAAACTAAACAAAGAAACTAAAAAGGCAGGATATTGCAAGAGCACTTTTCCTTTTCTTTTCTCTTTCTTTCTTGCCATTTTGGAAAATGAAAAGAATGGAAGAGAAATGAACAATAAGCACCTAGAAATAAACACAACATTTTATACAAGTTTTGTATCTTGCTTTTATCCCTTGACATTATATAAGCATTTTCTTATCTGATTAAAATCTCTTCATAACTATTATTTGTTTTTCTAACCACATGTCTATTATTTGTCACATTTCTAGCTAGACTGACAGTTCTCACAAGACTACTGGGGCTCAGGTAGGAGTTACATAAGATAAACAAGAACTCATATTTTTTTTCTGCATAAATTCCTTAAACTAAAGGCATAGGGCAAAGAAATGAACCTACAACTTTGGGCAAGCTTGCCATGATTGGCTGCCTATTCACTTCTTCAGTCCCCTAGAGTTAAGAGAGACAAAAGTAATCACGAGCATATTATAAAGGGAGTTTCCCACAACTGTAAATGGTTCACTCTGAGTCAGCACTCTCTAAGCAGAAGGAGTGGACAGCTGACTGGCTGGAAGTGCCAAGAAGACCCAGCCCGCCCATGGTTGGACTCATAAGGGACTGGGGAAGATTTGTGCAGATGTAGAGAAAGGCTGGGGTATCAAAATATATTTTATTTTTTTCTCATGCTTCCTAATCCCATAACCAATCACCTTCTTCCACTCTTGTACCCTCTCTCCTTTTTTCATTTGGGAGGAGGATGTTCTCTCTTTCTCTTTATTCCTTCCCTCTCCCAGTCCCCCCATCCCTCCTTTTCTCCTCCTCCTTTATCTTAAAGCTTTTTTCATAACAGTATAACATGAAGTAAAGTACATTTGTTTAGCTATGGTTATTATACTACAATTTTCCTGTGTTTTTAATTTAGCTTATGGTACCTCTGCTCTTTATCCATAAAGGGTGAGTCGTTGTCAGAACCACTCTGTGAGGGGATGAGAATGCACTGATTCTGCGACATACAGTAGCTCAGATTGTACATTCCTCTCTTGCCTGATTCCAGGTCAGATGTTCTCCCCATCTCATTGGCTCAAGTCTATTCAAGAATATTCTGAAGGGGACGTCTGAAGTTTGTTTTTAACCTAAGGCTTCTGGGTCTGCTCCTTCAGTTACTTAAACTTCTATGAATTTTTGTTGGGAATATAGTCCTGAAAACTTATCTTGCAGAAGGTTTATTTACTTGTTTATTTTTCCTCAGTGAGTAAGAGAAACAGAAGTCAGAAAGTCTAGTGAGATTTACAACAGAAAAAGAAGAATAAGTCAGATCTAGCAAGGAATTTCGAAGTGAGCAGAAAAATTAATTGACCCGAGCCGAGGAGAGTTAGTGAGGGCTCTTGAAGAGGAGAGTGAGGAAAAGGTAGGAGAAACATTGGGGGCATCTATAATGGAGAGATAGACTGTGGATGAAAGAGATGACAAAAAAAGAAAATTCTTAAGTTTTTTTTTTTCATTGTACGTTATATATTGAGAGAAACTATAGCAAAGAATCAAATAACTGTTAATAACTTTTGCTTGCTCAACTGTTATTTCTTTGTATGTGGTTCCAGGTATGAATCTGCCTCACGAAAGGGCTCAGCTTTACACACACACACACACACACACACACACACACACACATCGTGCTTGTTAACAAGAACTAATACCATCATTTTTTTCATGTTCATGTTCATACAAACACTCAAATATATTTACTCATAAATATTTATTATTCTGAAATTTACTCGTTCACCTAATAAATTATGGTCATCCTTCCAGGTTGATAGCAATAGATACAATTCACTCTTTTGCTAATGGCTGTATAATCTTCAATAACAACTGTACATACCACACAGTATACAGGTAGTCAAATTAATGAATTCAGTATTCTTTTTTTAAAGCAAATTTTATTAAAATTTTACTAATTTTTTTCATAGGCTACTCAACGAACACTTACTGAATACCTATCTGGTGCCAGTTTTAGTGAGTGAGAAAATTAGTAAATTACCCATGGTTCTTTCCCTCAGGAAAAAAAAAATCAGCCTAATGTGGGAAATAAAGCTGTTTAAAAATATTTTTTAATTTGAGAGAATCTGCTCAGAGAATTTATAATAAAGTATGGTTTAAAAATAAATCTTTAAAAGAAGTAATTTATCACTGGCAATTCATTCTTAGTCATTATTTCCAATGCATGAACAGTACTTAGCAGCAACAGAGTACTTCCCTATAAGGCAACTCAAGAAACAAATTTCTAACCACTAAGGGCTCAGATAAAGCACCTTACTCCTGAGACCTCAAAGTGATTTATAATTCTACTAATACTTTTACTGTGATAGTAATACATGATATTTTTGAACTATCTTTATTCCGTGGAACTCTAAATACTTAATATGTATCATCTGACTCCTTTGCATAATGTCTGTAAGATAGAGAAAAGTGTCCCCTACAGATAAGGGAAATGATCTTAAGACAAAACTGTTTGACAATGCCTGAATCAAATCTCCAGATAGTCAGCCCCATGCTCCTTCCTCTCAGTTACACTGGCTGCCTCTCCAGTGGTAACTGCAATGATTATGTGGATAGCATCATGTCATCAATCAGAGTCTTGTATACCATGCTAGAGTCAGTTCTTATTAAAAAACAAGAGCTTTTCATGCAAACTATTTCTCTGTCTGCTTAAAGGACTTATACATAAAATTCTGCTGACAAGTTTTCTAAGTGAGATGAATCTAAGTTAACTTTTTAAGCAACCAGTCTAGTTGGTCCCTCCCACTTTCCAGTCCTACAAGAGGATGAGACAAATGTGGCACTAAATGTGTAACCCAGGCTCACAGCTATTCCTGGCAGCCCTAACCCATAGAAGAATACAGACTCAGTAACAACAATGGCAATGATAACAACATTAGACATATATTGGTTATAGATTATTTAATAAAGTTCTAAAATATTCAAATAGGGTAAACAAAGAACAGTTCAGTAAAACTGTAGCAAAGGTTAAGCAAAGTTCATGTGGTTAAGTTAGTGCAACTGCAAATAAGTAAACGACTTTGTCAAAAATCTAAATCTTCTAACATTTGGTAACTACTACTTTCCTACATCTCTGAAAACATTTTATCATAAGAAGTTTATAACCCTGAGAATCTGATACGAACAAGAAGGCTGACTTCATTCTGTATCCCAATTCTCATGACCTCCTGAAAGAATGTCAGTTCAGCATGGCCTCCTTCCTCTTCCAGTTGATTCAAAGAATGGTGCTTTCAAATTGCCATTTGGGATACATGAAGCGGTGCATTTGGAGCCAATGTGCTGCAACCTGAAGTGTAACACTCTTTATTGTTCTTGAGAAACATGTGCCTAATTCCCTGGAAATTTACTGTTTCAAAGAGTCACAAGTCTCCTGATTGCTTCTCATCAGTCTTGAAGAGATTAGATAAGCTTCCTCCCTCTTACAAAAGCTTTTTCTTCATTCAAAATTCCTTTGAGAACAAAATACTGAACCAGAATTGGATTTTTAACAAAATATTACAATATTGTAGAAAACATTTTTTTTCTCCTGAGGAGACCCAGCAATTTAAAACATATACTAATGTACTTTCTGATTTAGGGCTACTAGCCACATATTGGAAAGGAGCAAGGCTGACGTAGAAAAACAAAGTCCCTTCTGTGAAGCAGGAAAGATGTTTTTCACTGAATTATTTTAGAAGACTTGAATGGACTGCTAAGGGCTTTCACACAGAAAGACTTGAAAGTCAAACTCAAGAAATAAAGGGGAAAAAACAACTACAGAACCATAACAGGTAGGCAATGCTTCTAATTACCATAAACTCGTTATGCATACCGGTGCTATTCTATAGTGACAGTTTTAGAATAGTCGTTCAAGTGTATCAACAATAGAAATGACCTCCTCAGAAATGGAGGTATATATATGTGGTGTTGCAAAAGTTGACACGGAAGGAAATTCAGGATCATGTTTGCAGAAGGACATGCCATCAACAAATGTTTCAAACCACTCCCTCTTCTTCTTCCATATTCTCTCTCTCCCTCTCTCTGCCTTACTCCTTCCCTCCCCCCTCTCTCTCCCTCTCCCCACCCCTCCCCCTTCTCTAACTCTTCTGCATTCACCAAGGAGTTCACTTCTAAAGTAGTCCTCAGTGGTCATTAAAAAACAATACTAACAACTGATAAATTGTTTGGATTTTCTGTTTTGCATTTTTTTTTTAGTAGCAGTAATGAGCACTTTTATTGACCTATATCTCTGATCAGGCTTATAAGGCTTCAATTAAGTTAGACTTCAGAAGGAAAATGTAAACCTTATTCTTTCTTATTGGTCTAATAAATACAATATTTTACTTATTTCACTTTTCAAAGATGTTTTCAAGTACAATCAAGGTTAGTAGTACCATTGTCTGAGATATTATTGGGATCTTGAGCACAGACACACAGTGAGTCAAGATGATGTAGAGATAAAAGGCTAATGTCATGAATTTGACAAATCTTCCAGCTCTTCATTTCTCAAAGATGGAAACACATATAGGGGCTCTGTATTTATTTCCAAGCAAAATGATATAACTTAATCATAAAAGCATCCTCTCAACATATTCTCTTTTTTTCTTGGGAAATCTATGTGAGCATGTATTAAATTCTACCTTGCCATATAAGGAGTTGAGGTATGCAGACCATAGAAGACTAGCATCCAGAAGAGCAGCCTTGGAGGTGGGTAGAATAATGGAAAGAATACTTGGGGTCAGACAGATCCTGGCTCTGGCTTTTACTAAGATGTTGCAGGGGGACTATTTAATCTCACTGATCCTCAGCTTCCTAAAACGTAAAGTAAAGTTTATAATATCTATTTTGAGACACTGTTGTGAGAATTAAATGTAAAGAGCTTTATGCAGGGAGGGCACCTGCTCAATGTAACTTTTTCCTTTATTTTCCTAACTTTTTTCAGAGTTTTTCAGACATTAGGACCGTTAGAGAACTAATGGCCTTTGTGACCGCATGACCTAAAGCGATAACAAAATGCAATAGATAAAAACACCAAGCAGGAGATTGTACACGGTTTGAATCAGTTAGTCTGGCATCAGTACAAAACTCACTTACTGGCTTTGCTATCGTGGATGTTACTTAATCTTTCTGGATCTCAGTATTCTCATTATAAAGTGGAAATTATTCCTACTTTGCTGAGTAGTTGCTGAGCGTGGTAGCAAGGATTAGAGACAACTTTTATAAAGCATCTGGTACATTAAGTAAGCAGATTGTGAGTAATATTTACTGTTCAGATTTTTATTAATTGAAACTTGTCTGTAGAGTCATCGTCTATATTTAATATTCCTTTTTCCACCCAAGACCTTGAAAGGGTTACAATAGGGGCTTTGATCACAGATTAGCTGGTTTGACTGTGGTAATCTACCTCCTAAGAATTAGAGTTACAGTTCCAGCTCTGCCATTAAATATTTAACTGTATGACTTGAACAGACATTCTAGGCCTAAATTTTGTTCATCTCCAAAATGAGGAGACTGGAATAAATAATTCCTAAGGTTCTTTGTAGACACAATATTTTAAGATCCTAGTGCCCTTTTACTGTTACAGCGGATAAATACTCATATCTTTAGGTCTTAACCTACTTCTCTATGGTTTAATTTTCACATTCCCTCTACTCTATTTCTTCTTTAATTGCAAAAGGGGATAATTTCCGTCACTTTCCAAACAAACCAATATCTGTATTCTGATTTAGTGGCATTCTGTAATATTAATGCATCGTACTTTAAAACAGTCTGGATTTTTTTTAACCCTGAAATTCAGTCATATTATAGGTAGTATTAATGAGGATAATGATGATTCATTTTCAAGGCTTTCTATGCCTCCAGGCTCCTGGCCGTTGCACATGATAAAATACATCAAAATTAAAAATAAGATTAAGGTTTAACAGTTAAAAATACATTCTAAGAGTAAAACACATTTTTGGTACTCATTTCTACATTACACAATGAGCTCTTAAAAATAAACAAAAATAACAGATTCATTAATCAACAACAGAATTTTAATAATTATTAACTAGAAAGGAAATAAAATTAACTTGACCTTATCTTAGAAAGTTGTCAGAGACCTATTTTGGCTATGCAGATGGGAAACGTTGTGAACTATTAGACCTCTGTTGCAAAAGTCCAAGCCCTCCTCAAATTCAGAAGTAAACCTTGAGTGAGGATTCAAAATAAATATATAGATGCTATAAGCTTATGTATATTATGTAACTTCGAATTATCTTCACCTTGTTCTATTCTTAAACTATTCTTCAATTAATATTTATTTACTCAGTTACTTTTTTTTTTTTTTTTTTTTGGCGTGCCTACTATGTGCTTTTCCAGTGTATTCGGCGGAATAAAATCCAAATTCCCCACCCTGGTGACTTCTCTGATCTCACCTCCAGTTACTTTCCTCCTTTGCTCCTTTTGCTATAGCTACTCTAGAATCCTTTTATTTCTTTGAATACAGTTTGTCCTTGCCTCAGGGCTTTGCCCATGCTATTTTTGTCTAGAGCTTTCTCCCCCTCTCATGCTTCCATCCCCACTCCAAATTCTTCTCACCTGGCTGATCCATTTTGTCTTTCAACTCTTACCTTACATGACACTCTCTGAGAATTCTTTCCTGAGCACCCAGTGGATAGTATAATAAGTTTTCCCTATCCATTGTTGTCTTGCTTACCTATTAGCTCTTCTCCTGGACTACAATTTGTAATTTTGTAATTATTTGCTTACTTATTTGATGTCTAATTCCCTTAGAAGACTACAAATTTCATGAGATCCCAATATATTCCTAATACTAAGCATGATTCCCAATATTAAGCATGATTAAATAACAGATTAATAATTCTATCGTGATATATTCTATAGGGTTGAGAAATGTTAATAATTAAATATGGACTCTATCCCTAAGAATTTGCTTTTTAGTAAAAAAAAAATAAGGCACGCCCATAAATATTCGTTAAAAATATAGGAAGTAACTCATGTCTCAAAAGAAGTGTAGGTGGGTGCTAAATTGGGTTTTTAGGCTGCTGTAACAAATTATTACAAACTTGTTAACTTAAAACAATATAAATTTATTCTTTCACAGTTTTGAAGACTAGAAGTCCAAAATGAAATTGTTGGCAGGGCTACTGTAGGTGCTAAGTGAGTTTGGTAAGTAGTAGAGAGTGGATTATCTCTGCCTAGGTGAGGGAGAGAAGGTTTAATGGAATAAATAGCATTTAAAGTAGCCTGGAAGGATGGATTAGATTTGTGTATGGAAAAACAGAATGATGGCTATTGCAGATAACAGAAACAATACTAATAAATGTGGGTGAGGAAATTTGGCCTGAGTGTATGGTATATTAAACCATAAAATTAAGTCAGAAATGGGGATAGAATTAGATTTCAGAGTGTCATGAATATTGGTTAGGAATTGTTTGGTAATTAATATAGAATATTAAAGTTTTGTCTGAACAAAAGTGACATGATCTTAGGGCTCCTGCTTCATGAAACCTAATGGGGGAGTAGTGTTTAGGATGAATGGGTCTCCCCTCCATGTTTCTCCCACCTAGGAGATTAATACACATGAGAGAAGATGAAAACCTGATGAGAACAGAGGTGCCAAAAAGGGAGAATTATTGACCACTTATTAGATACTTGGGGGGATAGGAGAGGCAAGAATGAGATATTTTGAGTCAAGATGACCTGGAGAATTGGGGTGAAGAAAATTAGGATAGTCAAAAGGAGAATGATTTTTAACTAGGAGGATGATTACAATTTTGACATACTGATTCTGAGAAACTGGTGTGATATCTATATAGCTGAATATTTAAACAAGGAAATTGGAAATACAGGACTGTAGTTTGGGACTTAAGATATAAATGTGTGAGCTATCAACAGTGAAATAAAGGAAGTCATACAACCCTGCAAAATGGTGTTAAATCATGGGAAAAGTATGCATGTGGAATTTGACAGACATATTCACATCCTATCTCAACTATTTACCTTTTGTATGACCTGGGACAAATTGCTTAATTCTTCCACTTTCTCATTTGCCAAAAAAGGGGGAAATAATATTATCCCTTAGGATTACATGAGTTGAGTATTTAAAAGACCCATTATCTTTAGATCTGCTTTCATATTTTGGTGGCATGATTCCCAGTAAGAAATGTATTTCTTTCTCAACCCATTATCTTAAAAATATGTAACACACTCTTTTTATAAACTTTTTTTTCTTTGATTTTGCTTCTTAAAAGCATGTTGACTGGACTTCCTAGGTGGCGCAGTGGTAAAGAATCCGCCTGCCAATGCAGGGGACACGGGTTCGAGCCCTGCCCTGGGAAGATTCCACATGCCACGGAGCAACTAAGCCCGTGTGCCTAAAAAAAAAAAAAAAAAAAAAAAAGCATGTTGACTGTGATCCTCTAATCTGATTTCATAACCTATGAATGAGTGGCAACCTGTACTTTGGAAAACACTGGCCCCAACCGGCGTTCTATACTCAAATCACACCATTACCATTGTTTCCTCAACTTCCCCATGCTTAGGCTGCTTGTTAATATGATATTCCTTGGTGGTCTAGAAGAAGTGGTAACCATTTATTACTTCTACTACAGCCATAAAATTTTGTCTGTAAGAAAGATGTATCCATTGTCCAACTAGAATATGAACTTCTTTATGATAGAAAATAGGTGTTATTTATCTATATATCCTGGTAAAATTATTTGCTCATAAGAGGCATGGAATACATTTTAATCCATTATTATAAAACAAGAGAGAAAAGGTCTGAGGAGAAAGCTTGCTGAGCACCTACATCCAGGCCCTGCTCTGGCATCCTCATTCTCCAATCTTCCCTTCTTCTCTATATGCCAAAGTTTTCATGAAATGTTTTAAGGCAAAACAATGTCTCCTTGTTTGGGACACAAAGACTTAGGCCACCAATTTTTTGTACACAGTGACTTGAGTTTCTTCATGGTGGGAGGTGGGAAGGTCTGGAGGGGATAAATACATTTGAGAAAGAAACCAAGAAGTATCCAGGACTTAGCTCTGGGTAAAATAATAGAAAAGTTCCTACACTGGTCTCTTTGGATTGCTAAATGACAGAATCCAATAAAGGAAACCTGAAATAAATTACCAGGGCAAGTAATTCATTTTAAATTATTAAAGTTTATTTCAATTTTTTCAGACTCTGAGAAACTTTTCTCTGATGGAAATGACCCCTCTGGCAACAATGACATTCTGACAGCATGCATGACACACCCTCTTGGGAAGTCTGAATTCCACATCACAATGGCTCTGTTCAGATTACTGGTTTCATCTTGCCTTTAAGCCCAATTAAACAATTGAAGTTTCTAATGGTCTTCTGTCCACTTTGTAAATCATCATAAAGAATATTAAATCAACCACATAAATTTGCCTCTTTGTGACTCAATGCACAACCAGAGACAAAATATCAAAATCCATAATAAAAATAACTTTTTGATAATAATAAATGCTTTTAGAATACCCTCTATATATGAATTCTGGACTAGCTGATAGAGGGGACCACAGTTCAATGGGTCTCAAAAGATGAGCCTAAGGCATTTGTTCTTCAGCAAACACAGCTCAGACCCTGAGTGTAGAGGAAAGATCAAAGCCTCAGAGTCTAAAACTGTGCCTACTCTCAGGCCCAGATGTCTAAGGATGATTTGCATTGGTGATCAGTATGGTTTGGGTAGCCTGCATGCCCTACCCTGGGCCTCAATTTACTTATTTCAAATGGAATGATTAGACTTTTATTTCTTATATCCTTTATACCTGTAATGCTTGATGATGCTCTACCCTTAAATCCCTTTCACCTCAATCTTTTAATCTTAAAAAATGTGAAATGTGTTTATAAAGTTCTTTGATGTCCCTAAATGTTATTCAACATGATAACAGTACAATTCATGAAGCCTAAATTTTATCATTTTAGCTTTGCCTCAGAGGCCAAGTTTTATGAGAGCCTTAATTTGCATCACCAGAGGCTAATTTAATAAAAATGAAGGGACCCCTTTTAGAAATAAATTAAAATTGGTGGAGGAGGGCAGATAACTTTATGCAAAAAAAAAACCCAGGAAACTAAACTTAGAAGGGGTCTAATGGTTCTGAGTTCTAAAGAATGCGGTGGTCTTATTTGTGCTGAGAAACTGGTCCTGGCTTTTGACACACTTACAGTAGAAGTTTCTAATGGCAATTTCTCAAATCTCTGGCCTCTTGGCCCAATACCTTTTGTACCATTTGCCCCATTTTCTTGAAACACAATCTACTGCATAACAATTAGACAAACAGGTACAGAGCGCCAGCCATCCTAGAGTCCGGTAGATTTATCTTTGGAGACAACTTCAGTGTAAGGGATGTAAGACACAAACAGAAAACTAGTGAAGACCACTTCACAGACAAAAAGGATGCATATGAATGGGCACTTCCCATTCTGGTTAGGAGAAAAGAAGCCTGCAGTCAAAGAAGAGAAAGACTAGGAGGCTGATGCCTAATGTTATATGGTGAATAGTAGGTTTGTCTCTGACAAATTCCTTTATAATTATTTTCCTGATGGTCAAAAACTTTATTCAACCCATCTTCACAATAAATATTCTCTGAATGAATGAATCCTAAAGTTCTGACTTAAATTTTCTAATTGTACTAATAACAACAGTTATTTCTTGATTACTATTATTATGCCAAGCACTGGGGATTACAAAAATGAATAAGAAATAGACCCTGATTTTAGAGACTTTACTGTCTATGGTTTTGGACTGTTTTAGTTAGGACAAAAATAACAATAACCATCATTTATTCACTCATTCCAGCCAGGCACTGTGCTCAGTGGGCAACATATATAAACTGCCAAAGTTCTCCCCAGTTCACCAGATACCCTGACAATGAAGTGATTTTGCTCTGTCCATGTATCATCTCTCAAAAAAAAAAAGATGGGCATAGCAGGATTTCAGACCATAGACAGAGATATTTAAGCAACGTCAGAACTGTCCACAGTAAACATACAAGAAGTGTAGTCAATAATGAAAAAGTGCAGTAAACCAAAGTGAAAAATGGAAGAAATCATCTGAATCACCTTTAGTGTACTCTGTCGAGAGGCACTGTGACACTCTGAAAACCAAGATGTGGTATACCCCCCATCGGGCATTCCAACAATGACACAAGGAGATGAATGCTATTTAAGTGTTTTAAGACCCTCTAGCAAAAGACCTCGTAACACATTAAATTGTGAAACTTAGGAAGACATCATAACCTTCTGGATTTCATTACCAAAATGTACATTTTGATCTAAAATTAAAAAAAAAATAACATTGCATTTCCTTGTAGTATTTCATAACCTTTGAGTGCAGCATTAAAACGCTTTTCTTTTTTCCCCCACCAACTATAAGCTTCTGTTTTCTTACCCTGGGCGTCTGAATCTTTTATATGCTTGGGTTCTATTCACTGCCTGTTATTCAGACATTGAAATCCCAAATGTTAATTGTTCTTCCAAGTACATTGACAAAACAGCAGCTAAATAAGGGTAGACCAGACTGTGGTAGACTCTGACATGCATTTATGGAACAATGGGGCTCTGAGAGACAGCCTTGTAGCTCACGGGAAGACATAAGATGTGCTATTTTGACTGCTTCATAGCAGAATGGGGAACACACGCACACAAGGGAATTATGCATTTTACTTAGTTTTGCCCAAAGTCCTCAAGGCAACAGAATCTTGTGATGTCATCATGAACTTTCTTTCTCTCCATTTACATTGACACAAAGGCTAAAAATTTCTAATGACATCACAAAGGAAAAAGGAATCTACTTTGATTCCATAAGAAATCTGTTACCTTCAAAGAGACTTGTACCAAAATGTAAGACTCCTTCCTGACAGGGTGTATGTCACTGTGCTGATGCACGGTGGGTGACACCCTCCCTAAAGCAATTCAAACCAGCCAAAAGAAAGGATTCACAATTCAGGTTGGATAAAAAAGACATACTGAATATTGAGCCTTACAAATTTTCTTTTTTTAAAGAAGGAAATCATTTAAACATGTATATCTTCAGGGATATTCAAATTTTTACTCATGTCTGGTTACTATGTTACCAATGTTTTTGTCCTTTTTTGAGTTGGTCACAAAAACACAGAGGAAGGTAGAGGAAGCTTTCACTTACAGGAATGCAGTGCAGCTCAATCTTTTGTTTTTAAGGTGCAGTGATTTCAGTCTCTAAATGTAACTTCAGGCAGTCTGAAAAGAAACAGGTTAAAATCTCTTTCAGTTATAATTGGTATTTCAGATTTAATTAAAAATTAAACTTTCATAATGTTTCACCATCCAAAGCAATGCATTATCAGTCAAGCGTGGCTTTTTTTTTTTTTTTTTTTTCTGTTAAGGAAAAAAAAAAAACCCTCTTCCCAGAGTAGTTTTTTAATGAAAAGAAAAGGATCTAAAGAGGAAAAAAAGCAATTGTGAAAAACAAAATATGCCGCCATGTTAAGGACTTCATAATGATATGACTAGAAACTCACTGTTTCTGAATTTTACCTATATCCTGATTTTTTAAAAAAAACTCAAACAATTTCAAAGCCTAGAGATTACATAAAATGTTATTTCAGAGAAAAAAGAAGAAAATCTACAATCTGAATACACATATTAAAGGGAAATTATAACTTCAAATAAAATTGGAAAAAAAATGTTAGATCTACTACTTTCAAATGACTGAATTGGTGGTGGGGCAAATGGTGAAAGAGAGGTAAAGGAATATTTTTGCAATACAAATGCCCATTGCAAAGTATTGTGGGTTTAATGCACTTGAGATCACATCATATTGTATAGCCTGCCACATGCAAGCACTGCTGTTTGAAGCAACACAAGCAGACCATCAGGATTTGAACCAGCCCTCTTGGTTTAAAACTTTAAATGGATTTGAAAGATACCTATTTTTAATCTTTGAATTAAGAGTCCAGGCATTAAAATAAAAGTATGTCATAAATATTTGGGCTTAAAAAGTCATACTAATTTTTTCAATCCTTTCTTTCTTTATACAACACCATCTATAAATAAGATAATAGTTAAAAAACAGACGGGATTAAATCATCCCTATTTTTAGCTTCAAATAACTGACACAACAGGCTTAGAAAAATATAGCTTTTTAGTGTAAAATGGAGATAATACAATTATCTTTCTTTTACTTTACAGCATGGCAGTACATTTTTTATATATTTGTAGCACTAAATGTGGTATGTTTATGTCCATCTTCATATTAATGCAAGGTAATATTTTAATATCTCCATATATGAGAGTATGATCATAAATCAGCCCTGAAATTGCATCTATTTTTAGAAAATGCATCTAGTTCTTACTTGCGAATTCTACTTTCTTTTTCCCTTGGATTATATAGAGGAATATTTTGGGTATTGTGCCTATTTGATGCATACAGATTTCAAGTTCAAACTGGTTTAAATTCACTAGATCTATCCATGAATGGATCAAAAGAAAAAAAAATCAGTGACATTGACTAACTAAACTTTTCCCCTGCTTCTTATATGCCTGAATTAGACTAAAAATGCACCAGTGTAAAGACAGAAATTATGGAGGCGTCACCAGGGACAACTGACTGAGAGGAGGAGAGTTCACATATTTCCTTATAAGGCAACAAAACATTCATAAAAGAAACTGACAAAAATAACTCATGCTCAGAAATAATATGGAATCACAACAATCCCCAATAAATGATTCAGAAATATAAAAACTGCCCACCTTTATACAAATCTGAATCATCAATTGTTATTGTTCTACTCTCGGATCACATAGGGTTAGTGAAACTGATTCACTGTCTGGTTCAGACAAGAAAAGGTGATGGAAACTAGGCTGCATATTTATATATAAACTACTTAACTGACAACTAGCAGTTCAATTTAATCAGTCAGATTTCCTTTTCCTTAATTCACCAGATGTTGAGTGAATTGAACTCTTAGTTCAAAACAATAAAGCAGTTTCTATGAATAGAAAGTCTACTAAGTTCCATTCTCTTCTCATGTCATTCCTCTTTCTCCTCTTTGACCTTTCTCTTCCCTTCTCTGTCTCTGCCTGTTTCTTCCCTACTTTCACTTTCTTCCTTATTTATCTTTCCCCCCTTGGTGAGGGTAATGAAGCTCAAAAATAACATCTTGTATCCTGTTGAGGGAAACTTGGTCACAACTATCCTTCCAGATGACAAACTCATTCTTAAATGTCTGTTTCCCAATCCAAAGAAAACAGAGCAATTGAGAAAACAGAGACGCAACATCGCTTACCACTACCAACATCACCACTTTTAATTCCCATGCTATATTCATCACAAGGAGAACTGAAGTTTATTTACGTTATCCCCTAACCTCAAATAGGACCACAAATAAGACTAATAACAGGACCATTTTGTGGCACTCAGGCAAACGGCTGGGCAAAACAGATGGATCTTACTTTGCGCCAGGACTCAAAAAATGCAGTCGCCAACTCACTGTTGGCGACTACATATCTTGGCCCAAAGATGGACCTGGAAGTGGCACCAGTTGTCTTTGATATGAATACTGTTTCTATTCATATCTGCCTCATGAGAAATCATTAACTCTGTTACTGTGTAGTGGGGTTAAGTATTGGGTAGAAACTGTTTGGAAGATTGGTCATCAAGAAAGTGAAATATTCTGAAGGCACGTCAGATTAGATTAAGGAGCAGAGAAGTTAGTACTGGAACCTTATTTTTGGCACTATTGTCTACTTTTCAACTTCCTGTTTTTTTCGCGTTCAGTACTGTACACTGAACCCATTCAAAATACTAGATGTCCAGAGTACATGTCATCAATAAGAATAACTTGTCCCTGACATTTCAGGTTCCAAAATCTGTTAAAATTTTTCAAGTTATCTGGATCAACCTCAGCCATTATTAAAATTGACAAGAAATGTCAGAGTTCTTTAATCAAGACGGAACTATGTAGGCTTTATAGAATACAGTCAACACCCAGTGATGCACTGGGGAACAGCTCAGTAATCAATGCAAATTACAACGCCCGGAAGAATGCTTCTCTTGGCAGAGACCCTTCAGCAAAAGAGTTGTACATTCTGCACTAGTTAAAGATTTCCGAATGGCTTTCCAGAGAAGTAGCAAATGCATTATATTACAGTAACCCATCCTTTAGGTCACAAGGCCAAAAAACAAAGCCCCAGGCAATAAAAAACTGAAGAAGGGTGAGAAATTATAGATCTTAATACTGATTAGGAAAAAAGGACTCTTCTGACCACACTCTACGTTTTAAAATCCTCACATAGGTAGGAGTTTTAGATATCACCAGGCCACAGAACTTCAAGGAAAGAGCTACAAAGCACTCCAGTTTAGGAAGTCTGTGCTAATACAGGCAATTCTCTTAATGCTCTCCCAACTATTTAGCACCGATTGTATCTTGCTCAGATTGTTTTTGAGAGTTCCCTCACCTCTCTACGATTTATTCATTCTGACACTGTTCAGATTTGATTTTTAGGAGACAAGCCCTGTCTGTGGTCAACATAGAGAGCAAATTATAATATTTTAATTATTTCTCTTAGTCTTTTTTTTTCCTTTCCACTTAAAACATTTCTTATTGCAAAAAATTTCAAACATATGCCAGAGTAAAGAGTATAGTAAAATGAACTCCCCACCCCCAAAGAAAAGAATTTCTATGTACTTATCACCTGATGTCAGTGTTTTCTTCATCTATACTCTGACCCACTTTTTCTTCCGTCAGATCATTTCAAAGACAATCCCAGATGCCATATTATTCCATCCATGAATACGTTAGTATGTATTACTAAAAAATACTTTTAAAAGTAATAACAAATATCATTATCCCATATCAAAAATAATAGTAATTATTTAATGTTATTAAATATCCTCTGTCAAATTACTGACAAAAAAATTTTTTTAACAGCTGGTTAGTTTGAATTAGGATCTGAACAAGATCCACGCATTACATTTGAATCACAATTCCCCTTTAATCTATACATCTCCCATTCCTTTTTAAAATTTTAACTTTTAATATTGGAACAATTTCACATATATGGAAAAGTTGCAAAGATAGTACAGAGAACTCCCATATTCCATTCACTACTTTCTCCAAACATTAACGTCTTATGTAAGCATGGTAAATTTGTCAAACTAAGAAATTAATATTGATACAATACTATTAACTAAACTACAGACTTTATTTAGATGTCACCCACTTTTCCACTAATATCTTTTTTCTGTTCCAAGGATCTACTTCAGGATACCACATTGCATTTAGTTGCCATTTCTCCTAAATCTCCTCTGATCTGTGACAACTTCTCAGTTTTTTCTTGTTCTTCAAGATGGTTTTTGATGGTTTTGAAGAATAGGGGTCAGATATTTTGTGGAATGACCCTCAGTTTGAATTTGTCTGATGTTTCTTCATAATTAGATTGGGATTACAGTTCTAGAGAAGAATGCAAAAGAATGAAGTGCTCTTCTTACAATATCATATCAGGATGTCTATGTTACCAATATGATATCACTAGGGATCTTGGTCATTTGGTTAAAGGAGTATCCGCCATGTATCTTTTCTTACGTTTAATAAGCATGATTTCATTTTTCACAGTTTACTGAGGTATAATTATGTAACAAAATTCCCCCCTGTAAGTACAATTTAATGATTTTAAGTAAATTTAGAGTTCAGCAATCATCACCACAATCCAGTTTTACATTTTTGTTACCTCAAAAAGATCCTTCATGTCCTTAGACAGTCAACCTCCACTCTCATCCCTAGCCTGACAACAACTAATCTGCTATCTGTCTCCAAACATTTACCTTTTCTGAACATTTCCAATAAGTGCAATCACACAATATGTGGTTTCTTGCATGTGGTGGATAGCTCACTCACAATATTTTTCAGATTGATCCATGCTGTGGTGGATAGCTATAGTCTGTTCCCTTTTATTGATGAATAGTATGCCACTGTATGAATATATGACATTTTGTTAGTCTACTCATCAGTTGATGGACATGTGGATTGCTTCCAATTTTTTACTATTATGTATAATGCCATGTGCATTAGCAAATATACAAGTCACTCTGTGAATACATGTTTTCATTTCTCTTACGTAGATACCTAGAAGTGGAATTGCTGGGTCAGAAAGATAAGTTTATTTTAACTTTTAAGAATTGCCAAGCTATTTTCTAAAGAGGCTGTACCATTTTAAATTCTGACCACCAATGTATGAGGGTTCCAGTTTCTCTCCATCTTTACCAACACTTGTTACTCTGCCTGTCTTTTTATTATAGCTACAATAGTTGGTATAAAGTAATATCTCACTATGGTTTTACTTTTCCTTAAAGATAAATGATGTTGAGCATCTTTTCATGTATTTATTAGACAATTTTATATCTTCCTTGGTGAAATATCTATTCAAATATTTTGCCCAATTTTTCACTGGGTTGTTTGTCTTTTGTTTAATTGAAGAATTCTATATATATTATAAAAATAAAAATCCTCTATCAGATACATATTTGCAAATCACAAATCTTGCAAATATTTTCTCCCAGTATTTTCATTTTAGTGGAATCTTTCGAAGTGCAAAAGTTTTTCGTTTTGATGAAATCCAAATTAGCAAGCTTCTTCTTTTTTGTATCATGTTTTAGTGTCATATCTAAGAATTCTGTCTAACCCAAGAAAAGATTTTTCTCATTTTCTTATAGAAGTCTTATAGTTTTAGCCCTTCCATTTAGGACCATGACCCATTTTGAGTTAACCTTTGTGTATGGTGTGAAGTAAAGATCTAAAATCTTTTTATTTGTTTTTGTATAGTCCTAGCACCATGAATACTCATTTATATTTCATATAATGAAATCACTTACAATCACATTCCTTTGATCTCTATATCAGTACTGTACTCTCTTCCTTACGATAGTTTTTATAGTAAGTTTTAAAGCCAGGAAGGGTAAGTCATCTACCTTTGTTCTCCTTTTCAAAATTATTTTTATTGTTCTGGATCCTTTGCATTTTCACTTAAACTTCAGAATCAGCTTGTCAGTTTTTACAAAAATTCTTTATTCTTTTTGATGTTATTGTGAATAGAACTGTTTTCTTAATTTCATTGTTTGTTGCTAGTACAGGTATACCTCACTTTATTGTGCTTTGCTTTATTGCACTTTATAGATACTGCATTTCTTACAAATTGAAAGTTTTTTTGGCAACCCTGCACCAAGCAAGTTGAAATATTGCAAGAATTACCAAAATGTGATACAGAGATATGAAGTGAGCAAATGATGTTGGAAAAATGGCACTGGTAGATGTTGTGTGTGTGTGTATATATATGCATTCCTTAATATTCTCTACATACTTATTATATTTTCTGCAGATAAAAGTTTTACTGTTTAGTTTCCAATCTGAACGCCTTTGATTTCTTTTTTTTTCTGTTTATTTCTTTCTTTTGTTCTTTCCTTGATTTATTTCCTTTTTCTCTTTATTTTTCTTACCTTTCCAGACAGAAATTCCAGTACAATTTTGAAAAGAAGAGGTGAGATCTGACAACCTTGCCTCATTTCCAATTTTAGAGTTAAACCCATCAGTTTTTTATCTTTAACTACATTAGTTTAGGTTTTTTTCATAGATGCCCCTTATTTAGGTACAGAAGTTCTATTCCTAGTTTGTTAAAAGTTTCTGTCACAAATGGATATTGGATTTTTCTCAAATTTTTTGTGTGTATCTATTGCAATAGATATGTTATATTACATATGTTATATTACATAAATTGATTACTGGATGTTACACCAATCTTGCATTCCTAGGATAAATCCTGCTTGGTCAGATTATATAATAATATTACAGATTGCTGTATTTGGCTTGTGAATATTTTGTAGAGGATTTTGGTTTCTATATTTATGAGGAATATTGGTTTACTTTCCTAAGATGTCTTTGTCTGGATTTGGTCTCAGGATAATATTATTCTAATAGAATGAATTGAAAAGTTTTCCTTATTCCTCTATTTTTGGAAAAGTTTGTGAAAAATTGGTATTATTTATCCTTTAAATATTGGATAGCATACAGTGAAGTCACTTGCATCCAGACTTTTCTTTGTGGGATGACTTAGTTAATAATTCCATCTTTTTACTGTTATAGGTCCATTTAGATTTTCTATTTCTTCTTGAATCAGTTTTGGTAATTTGTGCATTTCTAGAAGTGATACCATTTTACCTAAGTTGTCTAATTTCTTGGAATATATTTGTTTAGTGTTACATTTTAATCTTTTAAATTCTATGGGGTTGGTAACGTCCCCTCTTTCACTTCTGATTTCAGTAGTCTGTTACGTCCTCTCCTTTTTCCTTGGTCAGGATAGCTAAAGATCTGTCAATTTTGTTTATCTTTTCTAAGAATCAACGTTTGGTTTCATTGATTTTTCTCTATTATTTTCTTGTTATATATTTCATTCATTTCTGCTCTAATTTTTATTATTGCCTTCTTGTTTAATAGAGTTTTGTTATATAATTATACTATATCTATGGTTACCTACATAATTATATTATCAGTGGTATTTATCTCTTTGGGTGTATTTCAATTACTGTTTGCTGTCATTTCTTTTTAGACTAAAGGATTTCTTTCCGTATTTCTCGTAAGGCAGGTCTGCTAGCAGTGAATTGCCTCAGTCTTTATTTATCATACAATATCTTTATTTTTACCTTCATTTTGAATAGTTTTGCTGGATATGAAATTCTTGATTGTCATTTTTTTCAATCTTTATTTCCCTCAGCACTTTGAATATGTCATCTCTCTGCCTTCTGACTTTAAATGTTTCCGATGAGAAGTCAATTGTTAATCATTGTGGTATCCCCTGTATTGAATTAATCTTTTTTTTCTCTTGCTGCTTTCAAGAATTTCTCTTTGGCTTTCTAAATCTGACTATGATGTGACTATGCATAGTTTTTTCATGTTTTTGATACTTGGAATTTGTTGAGCTTTTTAGACATGTAGATTAATGTTATTCATAATATTTGGCAAGTGTTTGGCCATTGTTACTTCAAATGTCTTCTTTCTTCTTTTTCTCTTCTCTCCTCCTTCTCTCCCACTACACATGTTAGTGTGCTTGATGGTCACAGATCTCTGAGGCTCTACTTATTTCTTCATTATGTTTTCCTGTTCTTCAGATTGGATAATTTCTACTGATTAATTTCCAGTTCACTGATTTTTTCTTCTGCCATCCCAAATCTGCTATCATGCCCCTCTAGAAAATTTTTTATTTTAATTAATGTTTTTATTTATTTTTTGTTTCTTTGTAAAAATAATTTCTATCTTAAAATTCTTTATTTGAATAGTAATTATAGTAATTTTATTTAATTAATATGATTTTGTTACTTATTCACACATATTTGTAATAGCTGCTATCAAGTCTTTGTCTGATAAATTCAACTTCTGCTCGACCCCACAACCTAGAGGTAGTTTCTATTGACTGCTTTTTTAACTGGGTGTGGGTTAAACTCCTGTTTCCTTACATGTCTCAAAATTTTTTTATTGAAAATTGACATTTTATACAATATATTATAGTAATTATGACTTCTGATTTTTCCCTCCAGAGGTTGTTGATGTTATTGCCATTTATTTGTTTGTTTGTTTAGTGACTTACCAGTCTTATTCTGTAGGGTCTGTCTCCCTCATACTATGCAGCTGCTAATGTCTCTGGTCAGTTTTTATAATTCCTATTTTTCATTTCTTAGCTAAGACTTAACCCTGTGCCAGCACAATTTGCAGTTTATATCCAATGACTGGTCAGAAGTTGTACTCAAACAACTTAGGCCAATAAACTAACACCCTTTGCTGATGAATATGTCATGGGTTGGGGAATTCACTCAAAGTTCAGTCAGTTTACAAGTCTTCCTAGCCTCTTACATTCCACTGGGCTCTCCCTTATCTCCTCTGTACTAGGCCTTAGGGTCAGTCTGGGGTATGTGGATATCTTGGACCTTCTATGTTCTTCCCTGAAATATGTATGCAGACTTCCAAAACATCAGAGCTATGTGTTAGTTTTATCAAGGCTCAATATGGCAGTCTCCTCATCCAATTCTCCTTGTTAAATTTCTGGCTAATATGCCAGTATATTGCCTACCCCAACCTGAATTGCAATCTCAGGCCAGCTATGATGTTTACACTTTTTTTTTTTGTCTGCCACTGAGGTTGCTACTATTTTGACAACACCTGGAGGCATGTGGTTTTTCATGTTCAAGTCAGCCCCTTTCAGCAGTGAAGGTGTGAATTTTCATGGCTTGCCCTGCCCTGGTAGAACTATTGTGCCAGTGGAGTTTGGGGAGAGGTAAGGAGTGGAGGTAGTCCCAGCTAAAACACCAAATCTCACTTATGCCTGTTGTCTCACAATAATCTCTAATGTTGCTCCTTTTACTCTGAAAAACATCCAATTTAGGTAATAAAATTTATACTCTCCTTCTACATAGTGATCACAAACTACTTACAGTATTCCTTTAGCAAATGCCCATTGCCCAATTCTTTGCCTTGTAATGCAAGAATCAGAGGCCCTGCTGCAAGGGTGTGTGTGTGGGTGGGTGAGGAGGTCCAACTGATACTGAATGAAAAGTCTCCATGATGGTTACAAATGTACAGAAAATCCTTAACTGCCTGTCTCTCTACAGCCCTAGGAAGTACAAACATTTTGGGGGGTTAAGAACGTCTGTCAATTCTGAAAATCCTTTGTTGGGTTTGGCCATGAGAACCGGGAGGTAGATGGAGGATGAGGATGAGGGTGCTAAACTTCTCCCATTGCAGATAAATAATTTTGCCTTACTTTATGGAGCTTAGAGGAATCACTCAATGAGAAGAGGTAGAATTATGTTGTTTATAAAGCATTGCTAGGAAATTTAGAGCTTGAATGAGCTGAAATAAACCCATTCCAAGTGGTTGTGGAGAACATGTTATCTAGGCTTAATCTTGTATAAAATAGTAGCTCAGAGATCTCACTAAAAAAGTCCAAATACTTACTTGGATCAGGTTAGTATTTACCAAATTATTCCTTCATGGTTTCCTGTCTCACTCACTTTATATCTACTCAGGAACATACTGCACTCCTCTGGGAGCTTAAATAACTCTTGTAAATCAGAAAGTTCCCATATAGAAATAGGAAGTAATATGCACTTTAAAAATGATTTTTGCTTTATATGATGATCCACAGTAAAATTCCCTTGAGAGATTCTCCCAGAGCATTTAAATTATGAATAGATTTAGAAAATCACTCCTATCACATCAAATGAGATAAACATGTAGTATCTACTTCTAGGAATTATCAAAACTGTTTTTTTTCTCCTCCAAAAAGCCCGAAAGGAATGGGAAAATCAGCAACTTTGTGCACTAGAAATTCAGAACGTATGATGCATTAACTTCGAATATCTTACTGATATTTTTGGATCAACATTATGCTTCACGATTTACCAAGTGTTGAAGAAATCAAAGTATTCACCAAACTTCATCTAATTAAAATGTCATAATAATTCACCTTTGACCAAGGAATGTGTAACAGTAAATATTACTATTTCTATTTAGAAAACAAGGAATCTAATCCATGAAATAAAACATGTAAACATCACATAATTGCTTAATGACGTGAATAAGACTAATGAGAGAGTATATGATGAAATTGCAGCACCTTGTAGCATGAGATTATCAATTAGGCAATATCTAGGCTATGACAAAGAAATAACTTGGAACCTCCATCTCCCATTTTGTGTATATTAGAGCAGAATCAAAATAAATGTGTAAAGATTTCTTTTGGTCTTATGAAGTGATACTGAGAATGCCAAATTGCACATTACTGAAATGTCATCAATCTATATTGAGGGCCACAACAGAAGTGTACCTATAAAATATTCTTTGTTTCTCATAAAAGTGAATATTGATCATGACATTCATGATAAAATACAGTGATCACTTTATATATCACAGGAAGATATTTCTTTCTAGTCTTAATATCAGCAATGTATTTCTTCAAAGCAGATGATAAGAATCTAACTTGTAAATGTATGTAAGATACTATATAGGGTACTTTTTTATATATGTCTAATTCTTCTCATGTTTTCCCTTGTTTACCCATTTTAGTTGTTTTCATTCACTTCATTTATCTTATATACTTCACTTAAATTTTATTTACTTTCATTCACTTTAAATGAATATATGTATGTATATATACACATATATATTTATATCATATACCTTTGTATCCCTTTAAACCACCTTTATTTCTTTTAAGAACAAAGAGATGTCCATCTGTCTCTCTGTCTTTCTATCTACACTTTCATATACCAAGTCATTTAAAGTTACTATAAGATAACTCAAAATTTAGGTGTAATTTCAAAATGCTAACCTAGTTCTTCTAGGAACTGGACTTGATAGACTTATTTATACTTTTGTGGTGACTTTATTTCATTTTCTTCTACCCTCAATGCTATTCAAATCAGATGTCTGAAGCAAAGTAATAGACTTGTATCATGAGGGTCCAAGACTAAATTAAAGTTTAGATAAGCATCTTTTTGCTAACTCATCTAAAGGTGATTCTTGGTGTTCTGTGCAAGAATAGACTAATTTAGAACCTATGGAGGAATAGTAGCTATTTTCAAATCATTAAAAAAACATATAAAATAGGGCAGCTATGACTGACTGTGCAGGTTGTGCCCTGTACAAGGGCACCCAGTACAGTAGTGTGTTTCAATTTAGAAGCCATACTTCTGGGCCCAAGCTACATCATCTGCAACAGGGTTTCCTATAATAATTTGCACAAAGGTGCAACATTTTCCCAAGTTGTTCTAAACCTCTGTACAAGTAACAGAAGCCCTCTACAGTATTTTTAACAAAATGTAATTAATTAATATGTAATATAGTATTTGTAACAAAATATAATATAATTAATTGATATTTAGCCAGCTCTCTAGCTGTTACACGTTACATGAATGTTTGGGTAAGCCTCCTAGTAATGACCTCACCACTTGAGTTTGAGTCTACATGCCTTGGACTAAGCATTCTGTTTAAAAACAGAGTGTTATAAGTACAGTTCTCTTCAGGGAGACTAACTTTGAAACAATAGGAGGGAAAGGATGCTCCTAATACTTTCTTTCTTTGTAGGACAACAACATAGATTCTATTCTCAACATACTAAAGGCTGTTCTTCTGAAGAAGAGTTGAGAAGTGGGTGCAGAACATAATGCTATTCACATTATTATTACCTCATTGATTAAACTGTCTTCAGTTTGGAATTTTCAAGCAATGAGAAAAGTGACTTTTAAAAATCTTCACTAAGTTTTGGGACAATAGATTATTTGTATAATGGAGTACTTTGCCCTTAAATTTAGCTCATGGCTTTCACTCTCCCTGGGAAATTTTATACAGTTAACTCTCGATAAATGATTTACAAGTGAGCTATGCATGAAACATTTTACATTAACTTTTTTCTGACTACAAAATTAACACATACTCATTGCAAAAGAATTGGAAAATACAGAAAAGTATAAGAAAAAAATCACAAATACCAAAAGTCTGATCACAGAGCCAATCAATCACTGGCACTTCAGAATTTAATTCAGACATGACAAAGTTTAATCCCAGTTTGGCTTTCTTTCTTCCCCCTGCACATCACTAAACTGCCTCCTATTTTCACTATTTGGTTTTTACTTAAGCAGTAGCAATTATTTGCTACAAATTAATTTAGCAATTAACCAACTATGATTGCATTTCATAGATCTGATATAGATTATTATTCATTTTTACTATTCATTAAAACATGAGTTTAGTTTTATCTAATCATGCCCTATGAAGATTATCTATTATACATAACAATGTATGACATTACATACTTTGTGTTAGGTCACTTCTGTTTCATAATATGCATGCTAGAAATAGCTTCATTAACCCATGAAAAACAAAAGTAAAATGGTAAATTTGATGCTAAAAAGTCAAATATTGTATACAAAGACCAAAGACAAACCATTTTAGATAATACTCTTGCTTCTTTATTTTGACTTTTACTATCTTTATTTCAAAACTACAATATTAGTATGGAAAACTGAGAGTTAGCTATGCCTATAAAGGCAAACCACCATAAAAGCCCCAATGCATCTCTCTCAAGAATCTAATCCAATTCTGAGGAGCTTTCCTCTTTCTGTGAACTCTACCATGTAGAATTACATCATCTCCCATGGCTCAGATTATCTCCAATTCATAAAACACTTTAACAAAAACTATTATGAAGTGGGTTCTGTTATATATTCATATAACTTCCTCCTCACTTTGGTTTAGCATAGAAATACACAATACATCAATATGTGTTTCATTAGGACAGTTGTTTCAATATAGTAACAAGCTGGGCAAATAGCGGAAGTGTGTTGGATGTAATTTACTTACATTTTAGTAAGATCTCAGATGAATGATACCACACAGGAAGCTCATAGTGAGGTTAGGAAGAAATGGTGGTTGAAAAATACCTGAAGTTTGGAAGCTGTTAATTGTTGCTTAATCAATAGTATCGCTTCTGAATTAAGATAGGATAACAGTTCCACAGGGACAGATATTGTGGTCCATGACAAACATTATTCAATGCAGGCAGTAAAAATTAAGGGGGGATATAAATTTTCCAAAATATGATAAATTTTTAAGGTTATCACTTAGAACATACATCAAATGCTAAAGTTTAAAATGGCCCTATGATGTAAAAATCCCATCAAATCTCAAAGGATGGGACTTAATATACCAAAGCTTACTGCTAAAATTTCCGTTTAGTAAAGATGTTAACTTCGTATTAGCATTTGGATTTCTCCTGCTTTGCATGTTAATTCTTTTGTGAATGATTCTAAAAATCAAAGCAAGTCTTTTAATGAAATAAGAAATTCAGAAAGCAATGATTTTCAGTCCACAATTATAGTAGCCTACACTATTTCTGTTCCCAAATTATAAGCAGGGTCACCTTTGTATAAGACAAATTATCACTGGTAATATTTCAGAGATTAATGTGCATGGCATTTGTCTATCCAGTGTTGTCCCAAAGAGAATTTTTAAAAATCTTGCAAAAGTAAATACAATTTTCAAGCAGAAAGTGAGAAAATAATGATAAAGGTACAGTAACAATAGGAAAAGCATGAAGAGGCCAAGGTAAGGCCAATATACAAAAGGTATATTGTGAGTTCTAATATATGTGCTTATACATAGACTAAGGATATGACTATATTTGTATTAGCCACTATAAAGAATAAGTATTTCATTAGCATTTGTTGTTTTTGCATTTTCTCCTTATGTATATCTTAATCTGCCAACTAGAAAGTAAGCTCATTGAAAGTATGTAACTTTTGTTTTTCTGTACTATAATTCATAATAACTAGCATGATGCTGAGTAGAAAATTGATTTTCAATCAATATTTCTTTATTTGTTTTGTGTGAAATATAAAGAATCTGGCAAAGGGTATAGTTTAAAAATATCGTATGTTCATTCACGCATACCGCATAAAAGAACAAAATAAAGAATTCTGAAAAATAAAATAAATTATAACATGAGATGGGAAAACATGATAAATTATGTTAAACTACACTGAAGCAGTAAATTAATACAAAGAAACCCACTTCAATTGAAAATAAATCAATGTAAATGCATACTTAAAGCCTACAATTAAGACTTCCAGAGAAATGAAAATACAAGGATGGCATCATGAAAGTGACTTGCCCCAATATCATATACCATTTCTGTCATACTATATAAAAAGTGATAAATTATGATTAAGAATTCCAATTTCCTGATTGTATAGAATATGAACTATCTATATTATAGAAGTCTATAAAATTTCAAGTTTTATAGATGTCCTTGATTAGAATTTGGGCACTATGACTTCAGATGTAAAAACTCATAATTTTAATTGTAAATCAAAATGTTACTTTAGAAATTCTTAAAATTCACATTTTGACATGGTAAACAATTAGGTAGGCTTCAAAGTATTCTCAATAAAGTCTTAAATGTAAAGCTTTTCCAGTGATGCAGAGGAAATTTAATAATGAGAAATCAATTACTATATATCCCTTGCTGAATTATGAGCAGGGTCCCCATCATAATCTGAATAATCCTGTAGTGTTTTTAGTGAAGGCGCTATGCATCTGAATTCCAATGCCTAGTGAACAATTGCTGACACATGGTAAGTGGTGAATAAATCTGTGTTTGAATTGATTTTAATTGAAAAAGGTAACACAGGAAAAGTTGATGTTCATCCACCAATTAGAGTTTGAGAATATTTACCCCAAAAGGCATGTAATGTAATTCAACACATTCCTAGTAAACAAAGAAAGGGTGAGAGAGTTGCATTCTAACTCACCTTACCAATATAATAAAGAATATCTGTCTTAAATCAACAACAAATATCCACCTTAACAATGGAGTATACGAGAGGCATTATCATATAATCAAGAACAAGAATACTTCCTAACACCATGATTACTTAACTGATTTGGAAATTCTAGTCAATTAAATAGAACATTAAACAGAAGTAAGAGGGGGGAGAAGATAAAGTCATCAATGTTTGCAGACAATTTAATGACCTTGAAAACTCAAGAGAATTTATGACATTAAAATTATTAAGAAAGTTGAATAAAATAGCTAGATTATAAATATAAAAAGATATGGCTGGACTTCCTAGGTGGCGCAGTGGTAAAGAATCTGCCTGCCAATGCAGGGGACACGAGTTCGAGCCCTGCCCTGGGAAGATTCCACATGCCGCAGAGCAACTAAGCCCGTGCGCCACAACTATTGAGCCTGTGCTCTAGAGCCCGTGAGCCACAAATACTGAGCCCATATGCTGCAACTATTGAAGCCCATGCACCTAGGGCCCGTGCTCCACAACAAGAGAAGCCACTACAATGAGGAGCCTGCGCACCACAATGAAGAGTAGCCCCCGCTTGCAGCAACTAGAGAAAACCTGTGTGCAGCAACAAAGACCCAACGCAGCCAATAAATAAATAAATAAATAAATTTATTAAAAAAAAAAAGATACGGCTTTTCTACTGAACAATGAGAAAATAGAAAGTAAGAAATTAAGAACAAGAACAAGAACATAGCATGCTTATATTTGAATTAAATAAGGAATTTGGGGACCTATATGAATAGAAAGACAGTTTACATATGAAACGTTATATAAATAGAAACATATGATGCTTCTAAACATGATGGCTGAATATTGCAAAGATATGAATACAATTTCATGGATCATTTTTATGAAATCAATGAAGCAAATTAATCTTAAAGGATAAGTAGGTGACAATATTCAAAGTATTTTTGAGAAAAGAAAAAAAGGAAGGATTTGACTTAACATATCTGTAAACTGTGAAGCTCTAATGGAAACAGTATGCAACCAGTGAGAGTAATGAAAAAATGGGTAGTCCAAAAACAGATCCTAATGTTGATTACAAAAAAAAAATTAAAGAATTCCCTCTAAGAACAGGAACAAGACAAGGGTGTCCACTCTCACCATTATTATTCAACATAGTTTTGGAAGTTTTAGCCACAGCAATCAGAGAAGAAAAAGAAATAAAAGGAATCCAAATTGGAAAAGAAGAAGTAAAATTGTCACTCTTTGCAGATGACATGATATTATATATAGAAAACCCTAAAGACTCTACCAGAAAACTGCTAGCACTAATCGATGAGTTTAGTAAAGTAGCAGGATACAAAATTAATGCACAGAAATCTCTTGTATTCCTATACACTAACAACAGAAGAGCAGAAAGAGAAATTAAGGAAACTCTCCCATTCACCATTGCAACAAAAAGAATAAAATACCTAGGAATAAACCTGCCTAAGGAGGCAAAAGATCTGTATGCAGAAAACTTTAAGACATTGATGAAAGAAATCAAAGACGACACAAACGGATGGAGGGACGTACCATGTTCCTGGATTGGAAGAATCAACATCGTGAAAATGTCTGTACTACCCAAAGCAATTTACAGATTCAATGCAATCCCGATCAAATTACCAACGGCATTTTTCACACAACTAGAGCAAGAAATCTTATGATTTGTATGGAAACACAAAAGACCCCGAATATGCCAAAGCAATCTTGAGAAGGAAAAATGGAGTGGGTGGAATCAGGCTTCCTGACTTCAAACTATACTACAAGGCCATAGGGATCAAGACAGTATGGTACTGGCACAAAAACAGAAAGGAAGACCAATGGAATAGAATAGAGAACTCAGAAGTAAGCCCAAACACATATGGGCAACTTATCTTTGACAAAGGAAGCATGAATATACAATGGAAAAAAGACAGCCTCTTCAATAAGTGGTGCTGAGAAAATTGGACAGCAACATGTAAAAGAATGAAATTAGAACACTTCCTAACACCATACACAAAAATAAACTCCAAATGGATGAAAGACCTACATGTAAGGCCAGACACTATAAAACTCCTAGAGGAAAACATAGGCAGAACACTCTATGACATACATCAAAGCAAGATCCTTTTTGACCCACCTCCTAGAATCATGGACATAAAATCAAGAATAAACAAATGGGACCTCATGAAACTTAAAAGCTTTTGCACAGCAAAAGAAACCATAAACAAGACTAGAAGGCAACCCTCAGAATGAGAAAAAATAGTTGCCTATGAAACAACGGGCAAAGGATTAACCTCCAAAATATACAAGCAGCACATGCAGCTTCATACCAAAAAAGCAAATAACCCAATCCACAAATGGGCAGAAGACCTAAATAGACATTTCTCCAAAGAAGACATCCAGATGGCCAACAAACACATGAAAAGATGCTCAACATCACTAATCATCAGAGAAATGCAAGTCAAAGCCACAATGAGGTATCACCTCACACCGATCAGAATGGCCATCATCACAAAATCTGGAAACAACAAATATTGGAGAGGGTGTGGAGAAAAGGGAACTCTCCTGCCCTGTTGGTGGGAATGTAAGTGGGTACAGCCACTATGGAAAACAATTTGGAGGCTCCTTAAAAAACTACAAATAGAACTACCATATGATCCAGTAATCCCACTCCTGGGCATATACCCAAAGAAAACCATAATTCCAAAAGAAACATGTACCATCATGTTTATTGCAGCACTATTTACAATAGCCAGGACATGGAAGCAACCGAAATGCCCATCAACAAACAAATGGATAAAGAAGATGTGGCATATATACACAATGGAATATTACTCAGCTATAAAAAGGGATGAGATGGAGCTATATGTAATGAGGTGGATAGAACTACAATCTGTCATACAGAGTGAAGTAAGTCAGAAAGAGAAGGACAAATATTGTATGCTAACTCACATATACGGAATCTAAAAATGGTACTGATGAACTCAGTGACAAGAATAAGGATGCAGATACAGAGAATGGACTGGAGAACTCGAGGTATGGGAGAGGGCAGGGGGTGAAGGGGAAACTGAGACGAAGCGAGAGAGTAGCACAGACATATATATACTACCAACTGTAAAATAGTCAGTGGGAAGTTGTTGTATAACAAAGGGAGTCCAACTCGAGGATGGAAGATGCCTTAGAGGACTGGGGCAGGGAGGGTGGGGGGGACTCAAGGGGGGGGGAGTCAAGGAAGGGAGGGAATACAGGGATATGTGTATAAAAACAGATGATTGAAGCTGGTGTACCCCCCCCAAAAAAAAGGGATGAGATGGAGCCATATGTAATGAGGTGGATAGACCTAGAGTCTGTCATACAGAGTGAAGTAAGTCAGAAAGAGAAAGACAAATATTGTATGCTAACTCACATATACGGAATCTAAAAATGGGATTGATGAACTCAGTGACAAGACAAGAACAAGGACGCAGATGCAGAGAATGGACTGGAGAACTCGAGGTTTGGGGGGGGTGGGAGGTGAAGGGGAAGCTGAGACGAAGTGAGAGAGTAGCACGGACATACATATACTAACAACTGTAAAATAGATAGCCAGTGGGAAGTTGTTTAACAAAGGGAGTTCAACTCGAGGATGGAAGATGCCTTAGAGGACTGGGACGGGGAGGGTGGGGGGGGACTCGAGGGAGGGTGGGGGGGGAGTCGAGGGAGGGAGGGAATATGGGGATATGTGTATAAAAACAGATGATTGAACTTGGTGTACCTCCCAAAAAATAATAAATAAATAAATAAAATTAAAAAAATACACATACAAACATATATATGAACACATACACTTAGAAATATACATTAATTAGAAAGAGGCAGAGCAAAATCTTGGAATTGTTCATCCTTTATTTAAATTTTATTTGATACATATATTTCTATTTTCACTATTATATTCAATGAGCATACTTTACTTTTAATCTGAAAAGTATTTATTTTAAACCTAAAAAGAATTTATATGTGTTCAGAATCTACTCAAGAGAAAAAAAATTCAAACATCAATAAAAATCACTTTTCCTATACATATGGAATTACTATGCCCATTCATCTGTGAGTCTCCATAATTCTGTGTATAAAGAACATCTATTGAAATATTTGATTTTCTTATTTTTATTTCTGAAAAACATAATACTTTCTCTAAATTAAGAACAAAGAATGTAAAGTCACTTTTAAGTCCCATATTTGACCATAGTGTTCTTCAAGGCTTCTGACGGCCCTTCCTCTAACAAATTCTAGATAAAGTTTACCTGTTCAGCAGTATTCAGTCTCAGAATATTTATTTGGCCCCTTTAGCCAACACCAAGGAAGTCACCTTCAACCAACTGTGACCAAAATAGTGAATAGTGCACTTGATTTTCACATTTCTTTTGCCTGGAACACCAATCATGCTGAGTATTCTGAGAGTAACAATGGATGGGAGTTGGATTTTTCATCAGTGCTTAAAAAATAGTTGCCAAAGTCAAGACATGCAATAACCTTCTAAGTAAGTTTGCTGGCTCCATATTGTGTTTGAAGGCACACCCCCTCCAAACGTCTGCACTCACCATCTGCTACTCAACTGCAGAATAATGCACTCAAGTCTGGTGTTGCTTGGCATAGGCAAGGATAGTCAATGTCCAACTCCATTCAGACATGTGCGCCATATCAGGAACCTTATGACACAGTCCTCAACATCAATGCAGCACTTTCAAGCCCCACTGCACATCAATCAAGTACGTATGACAGTCAAGCTGATAGAAAAAATCTAAGCCAACCCTAAACACCTACTGTGCACGGATCTCTCCAGTTTGCCTGCAGCTCACCTTCTATTAAGATGATAGTGTTGGCCTAGTCTTCCATGCCAAAACAAGTCCATGGAGTCACTCTGGCAAGAAGAAGGGTCTATATCAATGTCAAGAAACAAGTTCCTTGCTGCCGACCCTACCATCTGTCCTTCTGCTTCCCACCTACCTTACTTTATGTGGACCTTGATGAATGGGATTCTAATAGTCCAAGATTCTAGTTTAGCCAGCCTTTGCAGATGGGGTCAACATGACTGCCCTCTGGCCAAATACCCAGGGTAACATAGCTGAACGGTTACCTGGAGAATGTCTTTTTGCAAATTTGATGTTAGAAACAAAGCAAACAACGAAGTCCTATCAGTTTTTGAGTTTTCCGTTTGTGAATAAAGCATTGTGTTCAGTGCTTACAGTGAAGGTGATTTCCCATTAAATTCTTTGAAAATGTTAAACATGCTAGAGAATAAATTCCATTTCAACACTATGGATATGGGAAATAAATAAATAAAAATAAAAATGAGATTCTTTTAAAGTATTTACAAAGAAGTTTTAAGAGAAAGACTTGAAAAAAAATCTCAGAAATATGTAGAAATAAGACTTTATAATGTAATATTAATATAGAAGTAGAACATTTCATTCTGCATTAGATGTAACAATACTGGAAAATATTGCACATGCTAAATAGAGAATAATAGCTTTCAGATTTGTTCTCCAGAAGTTGTATAGCACTTACAGAGACTTCATGGTAGAGTAGTAGAATTTGATATAATCTTAAACATGAATAGTTTCTGGGAAGATCAAATTTTTTGATCTTAAAAAGATATATGAAATATAATCATCATTGCCTTAAAAGTAGTAAAAAAATATTTTTATGAACATTTTGACAAAACTTTTCAGTTAGGTCATTAAAAATACACTTCAGACTGAACTTCATGTCATATAAAACAAACAGAAAATTTCAGGAAACAACACTGGTTCCAACCAAAATCAATTTAATATGATGATACAATTATATGCCTTTATTTTTTGTTCAAGGGATGCTAAACGTATTTCTAGAATGATCTCTGGATTCACCAAAAACAAAACAAAAATTCTACCCCAAATTCAAAATACAACTCATCTGAAACTCTAGGCTATTTAAATAAATAATAATTGTAAGGGGAATCCTTACCACACAAATGAGATAATAAATGTGAAAATATGCTATACACCATAAGGCACCATACACAGAATTATTCAGATCATCTACCACACTGTTTTGTACATAGTAAGTACTTACTAAATGTTTATAGAATTGATTAGAATTTAATTGAAAGGAGGGGTATAATGAGACTTCTATAAGTAGAATTCGGATCCTTTCAAGATCATGGGAAAAAGTTCAATCGAATTATATTACTAGGTACATCTGTTGTCTTTGATGTTATGAATCAAGATGAGCTCCTATTGTATTTAAAGAAAATTTTTGTAGGATCCTCTTTGGAGAAATCACAGTGGAATAAAAAGCATGATTATTTTTAATTTTTAAATATCTCCAAATTTTCTAGCATTCTTTGGTCAAGTAAGATAACGCTATAGAAATTCTACATAAAGCCCGAACTTACAATGTCCTGGCCTAATCATCTGGATAATCTCTTTGAGTTTTCCTAAAATATGCTCCCATCCCATTTTCTGTGGGAATTCTCCCACTGATTAACACAGAGAATGAGAATTTGGCCTGTGCTCTATAGACACTATTGAAATGTGGCCACCTGAGGCATGTAGGGAGGGCATCCAGCTGGCACACCACATGTTGCCCTGGAGTAGTGTACAGTGAGAAGGATATTTTGGCGAAGAATACCTGGACAGTCTCTACAAAGGCCCTGATTATGAAAAGGACTTCAGTATCATCATTGTCTCTTGAGTGTAATACGAGCCAGGGAAACTTCTGTTTCTAAGTTCATATATTTTACCAAAAAAATCACTTGTAAGAAAAATCAAAGAAAGCTGGGCCATTTATACTAGAATTTGAGCAGTATTCATATCACTGGTAGAAACTTTACTGAGAACCCCAGATACTTTAAAATTGATGCTAAAGCACATCACAGACTTGACCATAAACTAAAACATAGCAAACTGTGTAAAACAAAGAATGAGAAAACACAGAATGAAAATTTATGCCTGTAGTGCAGTTGTTGGACCATATATTATGAAAATCAATTACCTTCATACTCATTTAAGAAATATCTGTTGGTTTTATTTTTATTTTAAGCAACTTGTGAGAAAGAAAAACCAGACATTTGAACTGCAATGCCAATGAAACAATTTTGTCAATTTTGAATCTATTTTTTTCAAAACACCATACGTGATTAGAACACATAATGCACTAGTATTTTTGCCAATTTTTGTTTTAAAACCAAAGCTGTTTTTGTATTACATAAGCACAAAATCAGAAATTCAAAGCCAGCAAACATATTTAGGGGCGAATTTTAAAATAAGCCCACTTGATGCTTTGTTAGATCAACTTTGAGTGCCAGGAACATTTTTATAAAATTCCACTGGGGTAAATAGGGTAGCTAGGAAACACTCCTCGTAGTGAGAAAGAAGCATATGTATTATTTTCAAGTTTTGTTTAGAGTTTTTTCATTCTCCTACTGAATGTTTCTGGTGATATTTACAATACAATACAAGTATAAATCTTAAGGGATTTATGATGTCACCAAATGCTGAGAAACAATTACAGCTGGGATTTACATTTGTGTTTATGTGTTATTTTGCCTATAGATTCCAAAAACCAATGGAGAAAAACTTTGATACAAAACACATCCTAGAACTGAAAGACAGATTCCATCTATCAATACAATCAGTTGATAGTAATTCTAGCACAGAGTTTGACAGTAAGTGAAACAAACAAACATAATGGTTTAACTATGCCACCTCTGCCACTAGAGCGGTCATTCAAGAGGCTTCTTTTTTGTCCATTTAAACTTACTTAAAATATTATAATTTATTTAATTTACACTTTTTCCCCCTAAAAGCTCAAGAAAACCTCAATGATCATAGTGTTCCTAAGACTGAGTCCCAATTATGTCAGAGAAAACAGAAGCTCAGAGAGCTGAAGAGTATTGGCAGGGATCATACTACAAGTCCAGCAATATACTCAGTGCAGTCACATGGAATCCTAATAAAACCATACAGATTACCATCCTACATTTTTTCATTAATTTATCATTTTACTTAATTCAAAACATTGTGTGGAACAGTTTTATTGCAAGCTTAAGTCACTGAAAAAAAGTTATTAATTTAATTATTTTTGTAGTTCATAACTAATAAGCTTTGGCTTACATCTTGCCTTTTTCTTCAGGAATTTAAGGACTTCACAAACCTTAATATCCTGATGGATATTTAAGTCCTAAGAGGATAGAGAACACTTAGATTGAAGTTGGTCCCTCTTCTATCTTTATTGACAGAAATTCCAAGTGCCAAAATCCTGCGCTGCTGGTTACCCATCCTCATATCTAAAAACTGATTCTTCTAAAACTTGTATTTTGAGACTTTCCTCATTTTAGAATTACAGGTGGAAAGTCACTTCTCTTTGATACAAACTGCTTGAAATAAAGTAGGAGGCAGTCCCACACAATAAATATGTAGGGAATGGTTTTCCACCTCTGCATGCCGTAGAAAATCCCACTGAGTTAAGTAGGGTTCTACCAAGGCCACTTAAACATATTAGCCTATTATGCTCCACATTTCTTTATTGTTCTCAAAAAGCTAATGAAATGTTCCAGTGTAATGTTTATGCTGGAGTACTTTTAAAGGCATTTTAGAAGTGATGTTTCTCTCATAACTCCAGAAGGGGGTTCCACTTCCTAGAAGTATTTAGTAGACCAGGCACAGACCATGCAGTCTCATTACTCAGACTGTTTAGTTGCATAGCTGGAGAAAATCCTTAAAGATAATCACTTAAGAGTTTCCATGTGGGTTTAATATCATTGCAAAGTGACAGGAATTAAAAAACTGGCTGGCATACATGGTATACTGTACTACTGAATTAGATAGGTTTAAAATACTATGATTGTCTATTCGTAGATAACATTAAATTATAGTGTCAATCTAGTGGTTCACTGTATCAGCGAAAAATTAAAGAATCAATTGTTTCTCCAGATTCAACTGTTTTTTATAAATATAAGGAAATATAATCTTCAATCACTGAAACTCAACTGTTATCTTCCCTGTTGGGGTGTCAGTTTCTTCATCTGTAAGATGAAGGAATCAGACCTGTTGTTATCCATGATCACTTCTAGTTCTAACATATGCTGTTTTTACGATTCTAAATACCAACACTGTGTGTTGAGTTATAGCAAAGTAGGCAAAGCACAAGGTACAAAATTTTAAGGTACTAACTTCCCAGCAAAATTGAAGGCATACAATTATGCCTTGAGTTGCCATACACAATCACCTCACCTACAAAACATCACCAATAATATGAATGAAAGGTTGAATATTAAGGTCACATGTGATGAGACTAGGGTTAAAGCCAAGACTAAGAATATAATAATGAATTGAAAAATGAAAGAATTATAAACTTCTATTGAACTAATATGTGATATGCCTTGACAAATGGCAATTTCTTATACAACTACTCTCACTTAAAAACAACTTGGAAAGATCTTGGAGTTTTCGTTTTTATTTTCAAGAAATCAAACCATACTAAAAATAATATCTGACAGAGTCCATAGCGCTGACCTCTACTGGATAATCATAAGAATATCCTGTTCTTTTTTTTGAAATGAGATGCTAACATTTAATACAGATACTGCAATTAATTAATGCCAACTGTGTTCCACCTGCTTTATTTGCATTAACTCATGTAATCCTTCCATTAACACTAGAAGGTAAGCGCTATTAAAACAGAACCAAAGAGTTGGCTATCAGTAGTGCTAGAATATCAGTGCATACCCCCATTTTTGCAGTGTGCAAAGTTAACACAGTGTGGCACAATGTCTCGGTAAATAAATATGACTCATATCAAATGGTTATGGTTTTGTATTCTTCCTAACAGTAACCACATGAGTAACTTATTCTTCCATACCTGAAAGTAAAAACTCTAGAAGACATGAAATTGGAAGGTATATACTCTTTTTCTCACTATAAGTATGAAGACTTAACTATAAATTATTAGAGGCATAAAAACCAATAACCAATGTGAATGAAACTTTGAAATTATACAGCAAGCTTTTTAATAAGTGAATTCTTGTAGCATAATGAACACTAAAATGGGCACAACAGACCTATATTATAGTCCTGAAGCTGCCAACATCAAATTGTATTATCATGGACAAGTTACTTAATTTGATAGCAAGCTACCTATAAAGTCAAGTAATGATTTAATTTGATTTATTCTGTAACAGTTACTAATCTAAGTGAGTGGCATACTCTCAGCTTTACCTAAATTACAGCAGTGATCTGGCCTGCTTTGTAGTCATCTCTCTAACTGCAGCTCTGATATAATAAGGTGCTACCTTGAACACTGAGGAATATGTCATTTCCTTTTCTGCTCAAGATTTAGGTGAAAATATATCTTTGAAGAAATTAGATAATATAAAATCTCAGTATTGCACAAGTACTAGATCTTAATCTTCTTGAGCCCTCCTATAATTTTTGACCACCATTTAAAGTCTCAGCCTGCTACTCTTGACCTCTAATACTGCCAAGTACTAAAAAATAGTTCCTGGATGTAGTACCTGAACTAAGAGTAAGAGGCTTGAGAAAGGTGGAGGGCGTGGGAGAAGTATAATAATTTGGTAACACATCATGTTTCTTAGTATTTCTTTAGTTATATTAGTTCCAGGAACTATTTTAATACATGACTATTGGTAGAAGTCTTGCGTGGCAGGCTGGTATTGTAAGTAAAAACAAAAATCATGGGAACAATGCAATTTTAGGTCCTAGTGTTTAAGCATTTCTACCACTAGAAATTTTTGACAAGCATATCACTTTTGCTGTGTTCTGGAAATTGTCTGAAGATAAAGCCAGATAGTAGAAATCTGGCTTCTATATTGTGGGCATGAAAAGGTCATTTGGAAAGGAGAGCCCAGGTCAAGCGCAAGCCCCTTGGGCCTACTCCAGAAATTTCACTAGAGGGCGCTCTTGGGCTTTTATGAGTTGTCAATTCTCCTGTAAGAAAACCAAGTATCTCTTAGAAAACATGTTCTGCCTTAGCACGACTTGGACTTCATCATTGAACCCACATCCAATACTCCAATAGAGATGTAAGGATATCTCAAGTAGACCTTGAGTCTCGTTCTTATTTTCCTTTGTAATTGTCTTGTTTCTACTGGTAGTACACTTGTAGGCTTCACGAAAGTCTATATTCTAGTGCGGTAACTACAGAAACTTCCTGCAATGTCGAAAGTCAGATTAAATGGGGTTAACTGATGCAGTTTTTTGCAAATATATTTTTGCAAACATATTTTAATCTTGTGATACGTTCATAATTTATATACCTACTGAAAGGATTTTAATTATTCTATAGGACCTATAGAGGTAATCTTTCTGTCAAATAGATCAATCTGAAGCAATTATTTATATTTATTATTCATATTTATAATGACATCAAATATTGAGCCCTGAATAAGTACCCAATAAATATTTCTTGATCCTTTATTGCATATAGAAATTTCTGTACTATGTTCCTGATAGGATGACATATGATTAAATCTTAATCTTTACTCATGTTAGAATTTTTTTCAATAACTGTACTTTCACCTTTCTTGACTTTATACTAAATGACTTATTCTAATTATTTCTAATGACAGCTGCTTTCTATATGTTTCCTGTTCTTGACATGGTCTTAAGAGAAAATGGAACATGGAAATTGTTTTATGTATTAACTTTTTAAAGTTTTTTTTCATTTTTACTAGAAATACTGAGTTTGCCTACACATTAAAAAATTGGGAATGACATATAACCATACATAGTAATGTTCTTCTTCAGAATAAAAATGAAAGACTAAGTAAAACTCTTCTTCACCTTCATATTGTAAAATTACTTCTGATCCACTGATGGCCACTGGCCACTATACCTGGTATCATGTCGACCTTCTCATCACTCATGTTGCAATTTTGATGACTTTAGCATCTTTAGGGTTGACAAGATAATTCTAAAGATGATTATGGAATACTAAGGCTTTGTCTGCATTTCCAATTTGGTTAAATTTGAAGTTCCATTATGCCCAAGTTGAATTAAGCTTAACAGTTTCTTTCCAAAATCACCTTGAAACTTCTGATAAATAAGAAATTCAGGGCTAAATAGTAGTCCTTTATGATGTATACATTTGTATAAAAATGTGTTTTAAATTTCATTTAATAAAAGATAAGCCAGTTTCATTTGTGAATTCTGGTTCCTTTCATCGCCCTGCCTGGAATGTAGCCATCATGAAAAGTTGGGAAACTCTGAAGTGGATTCAGAGCTCTTATGGTCACCTGAGCTCTTAAGCAGCCCAGTTTGAGAAGCACTGGAGAGTTTAAACATGCACATCTGATGCATGTTATCCCCCCATTCACCTTGCAGAGCAGAGTCACCAGCATATATGTAAAGTGTACTTTATCGAAGCTGGTTATAAACAAGCTTAAAGCACTCTATAAAGAATTGGCAAAATTCCCATGGATACTGTGAAAATAAAGTAAATCAATGAAAAGATATAATTATTTTAGCCTTATATGTAATTAATTGTGGGTAAGGTCATTTTCTCTCAAACACATTCAAGTTTCTCCAAATACAGGTCAATATTCACTGGCTAATGGGAGAAAAGACCCATTTGGTTTAAGTTTTCCCGTATTCATATCCATATCTATATCATAGCAAAACAAAGTGTTACAAATCATCACAACTGCAAAAGAGAGTTCAAGCTGAGGCAGAGTGACAAGTGTTGTTGACTGGGAATAAGAAAACCTCTTACCTATTCATAAATGTTTCTTTCTATGATTTCCTGTTCTATTCTTTCTACTAGACGGAAAGAAACAAAGTAGTTTTACCTCATTTTATGAATCAGATGCAATATAATTTTTATCTAGAAGTGATAAAAATTTATCTCTTGGGAGATCTAAGTCCAACCTGATTATTTTACAATTAGGACACTAGGACACAGGAAAAAATAGTAGCTTTCTATCCCAGGCCATGCAATTAGTACATGGCAGGTCTTATTCAGGCTTCCTAACCCAGTGTTCTTTCCATTTCACAACTTTCCATTGCTGTTTGTTCTTTCCTGAAGGATCTAAGTATCATGTACAATGTCATGTTGATTTCCACTGAAATTTCAGAGAAAGAAAAAGAGATATAAGGAAAATTACTCTTAAGTATCCAACTCTTCAATTTAGGCAAAATTCTTATGTGCAATGGTCTAATGGTCAACTGACCTATGAGCTTGTATGCTCATTAAAATTGTATGCATCACAAAGTACAATTAATGTACTAACTGACTAGAGTGACCTTGTATGTTCCCGTGGTTACCCAGCCTATGTCATCATGAATCTAAGAGGCACCCTGTATTTCTGTGAAAGTCAGTCCAGCATGAAAATACTGCCTACCTTGTAGGAATAAGAGTGCAGGTGTACTCTTTGCTTTAAGAAGACTTAATAAGCCAAATTCTGAACTTACCAAACAGATAAATTAGGGGATGATTATTCACATTGTAAAAGGATTCACCGCAGGATGCTTTTAAATCATAAGCTGCCCTACTGCATTTTAAATAAGTTGATTTACAAAGCTTCCTTTATAAGTACTTTTCACAGTCCAGAGTCCATGGTGACCTTATCCAAAGGCAGTGAGAGATTGGTAAGCATAAAGTCCTACCACTTATTACCTATTAGGCCAAGATTCTTTTTCTATATGAAAGAGTACTAGCACTGTAGTTCATTTTTGAAAAATTAATCTTTCACGCCTGAAAAATTAATATCTTCTGATATTACTTACTATGTGCCTGGCACAGTGCTCAGCAGTTTACAACATGGTCTAATTTACTCCTCTGCAGCACAGCTCTAGATTAATACAATTATCCCAACTATAGGTGAGGAAATTGGGAAGAAGTTAAAGTTAAGTAACTTGACTAAGTTTATGCAGTTAATAAATGATGGTGCCAGAATTCAAAGCCAGATCTGCCCAGAGCTCTTGCCCTTACATGCCTTATAATACTGCTTCAGATTAAACTAATGGTGTCCCTTACTTGTCACCTCACTGAGCATAGTTGTACTCCAATGTGCTATTCCAGTGCAGCAACTCTGCCTACAGCAAGGGACCTGCCATGCAACCTGTATGAAGAGAGACAGGGGACTCACTAACAAGGCTGCCTATTCTGATTACTGCACTGCTATATTAAACCAGAACCTATCTCCTTAAAATTCCCACCTATTGGTCCCAGTTTTGCTATATGGTTGTCAAAAACAATTACAACCTGATTTCCCTATAGCTATCATATTTCTCTCAAGGTTTTTTCTTTACCAGGTGAAATTTTCCAGTTCTTCCAACCTTGTATTTTATGCAGTGGGTATGTCTACTATTCACATAGATCTTATTATTTCTTGAAACTGGTTCTTCTGGAGCACTGAGAACTTACCTATGACATTTCTAAGCAGGTATATAACTAACAAATGCTTGAGAGGCTGCATAGCATAGTGGTTAAGACCACAAGCTCTGGAACTCAGACTGCCTGAGTTCATTCAAAATGAAGCTTTACCACTTAACACATCTGTTTCCTTGTGGATTTACTTAATTTCCCTCCTATGCTTCAGTTTCCTCCTCCAACTACGAAATGAATATAGCAATAATATGTTCTTTGTAGGCATCTTATGAAGATTTAAAAGAGACACTGTCAGTAGAACAATTAGGGTCCTGCCTAGCAGATTGTAAATGCTGTAAATGTTTGCCATTATCGATGTTAAAGGAGTGGACAAACACTTAACTGCATAGAAAAATTTATGACCTATAGCATTCTATGAGTGACTTTATTGTCCAGATATAAAGAAATGAAGCTCTACTAGAAAAAGCACTTGACTGAAGACCAGAGACTTGCTTCTAGTCCCAGCTCCTCCACACACCCCAACTTAGAGATCTTGGACTAGTCACTTTACCTACATCATATATTAATTACACAGAGGAATAGGAGTATACTTCTACCTCTAAAATGATATGATTTTATTCCAGGAGTCTAGGATTCTATGGTCCTATTCCCTTAGGCCCTACTTAAATTTCATTATTAATTATGTTTGAAGACTACCATTAAAAGACTAACTTTTTATCTGAACATTTGTATTAATCTGTTGAGATTTCAATCAGCTTAACCACATTATTTCCATGACAGAGAATAAGCTTCCTAGATTCTATTGACAGGTTTCCTGGAAAATGAAAGATGCTATAATTTCATAGAAAGGAATTTAATGTTACTTCTGAGGTGATAACATAAAACCCTATTCTGCCATGTCAGCAGATCCTGCCCTCTCTCTGCCCCACCTGGCCCAGTCCATTTTCAATCATCTTGCTGAACCTCAGAGTAGTCCTGTGGATAAACACAAATTCCAGGTTTGGATGGAATGCTAAGTTAATATAATAATCATTAAGTGTTTTTTTCCACAAAAGTGAATCCAAGTTGGACTACTTCCGTACCAAAAATCACCTTATTCTGTGATATGTATAACACAGCTAATTTTATAATGGCTGAATATGGCTGTGCTACTCACATGCCTTATTATTCATTTCTAGATCTAATGAAGGCCTGGTATCAGTATCAAAGCAATTGTCTTCATAGAGAGTGACAATCTATTCCAACAAAGTAAATTCCACAAGGGGGCAAAAGAACAAGCACCCCAAAATCACTGGTGACAAAATCTTTGACATTTTTAACTGAGTACTTTTTAAAAATGCACTTTTCTATAAATAAAAATGATGTCATTGTATTCCTAAAAGCCATGAAACATTATCTTTTCTGTTTCTAAAAATCTCTATGCCCAAAGTCAACATGTAAGGTTAATTAAGTTCTCTTAATTGCATGGACAGCTATGATGTTTCAAATCTTAGATACTAAATTTATGCATTGAATGAATCTCCCCTCTCCCACTTATATGTGACCATTTCTGTTCTTACATAAAAACAGATGAATATTTTAGGCCAGTGTTCTATGTTTGATAATTGACTTACATAGCAACTGTCTGAGCAGGAAGGTGACAGCTTATTTCAGGATATCTACAATTTCATAACACTAATATGGCCTTTAAATAATTCTGCTTAAATAATGCTTAACTTTCATTCTATCTGTAGCCCTTGCATTATGAAGAAAAGCTTGATGCTGAAGTCAAGATTTCAGTAAAAAGGATATGAGCTTTATATTCTGAAAGGTTAGAAATATTAGAAAAAACGAAGAAATGAAATTAAAAATTTTGGAATCTGGTTTTCTTTCTATACATAAGAAAATAGTCTGGCCCATATAAACTGATTCACTGAAAAATCATTACAGTATTACTCAGATTGTCTGATGCTAACACTGCTTGTTACACCTGCTTTGTTTTGGTTAATGTTTGCACGATAATTCTGGTTGTGTTATAGTAGAACACTCAGCAGAAACAGTCATTTTTATATATATTACATTATATATGTACAAAATCATTCCTTAAAATGCAACAGTACTGCTTTTGAGAAACAGACTTTATATAATATTCATTAAAATGGTTAAATCAACATTTTCCACAAAAGTGAATCCAAGTTGAACTACCTCCCTACCAAAAATCACCTTATTCTGTGATATGTATAGCACTTTAAGCTCCCCTAAGAACTTTCCTGTTATTTCACTGAATGGTAAGAGAACCTTATAGTAGTTATTATTAACCCCATTTTACAGCTTAATAATAATAATAATAAGGCACAGAAAGGTTAAAATGAATAGCATAAGATCAACAACTACCAAGTGGAATTAAGCCAGACCTTGAACTTTGACCTTCTGTATTGGAATCTCAGTGCTCTTTCTCTTATTTCCAAAACAACCTCGCTAATATACATATCAGACTGCACTGAGGTACTGAGGGTAAAGGAGACACATTATCTCCGTATATGACATTGCTCCTAGAAAATACAGAACACTACTAAAAACACCATCCCATCAAAGAGTTTGGTAGTACCTACTGAATGTTTAAAGTCTCAGCTCTATTGTAAAGTATTTTAAATCTTGAAAGTTAAAGAATAGCACCAAATTTCAGTCCCTCTAAATTTGTAACCCTTTGAAATCTAAGAAATCTAAAATGAATGTCTAATTCCTGACTTATAAACCCTGAAGAAGGAAATTTATAACAAAACCAGAGACAAAGCCCTTCCAACTGTGCCTATGACGCCATGGATATACAAATCTGCCCCATTTTATAATACACAAAGAAGACTGGAATTCAGCTGTTATCAGAGATAATAATAAACTTCTTCTGGTGAGTCAGTCTCTCAGCTTCATATTTACATTCCCACTGTCAGCAAGAGTTTTTAAGTTAAACATTTTTTAGAAGTAAAAATTCAATAAACAATATTTATATTACCAACAGAATGTTTTCATTGCTTTGGTGCTAAAATATCTAATTTTTTTAGACTCTGCTCTCTTCTTTCTCTCTTTTGTCCATCTCTTAGCTTCCTCGCTAAAAACCATGTCCCCTCTCCACACTTGTTCTCTCCCTGAAGCTTCAGGAAAGAGGACTGCAAACTGCCTGGATGCCTGGACCTTCACGCTTCTGAGATTAAACCCAGACCCACCCATGGCACGGGTCCCATTCTTTGTCTGAAGCCAGCGTCTGATTGAGTCAGATATGGAGTTATTATCAAATTGAACAGCAAGCCTGAATTTTTTTTGCTATTTGTATAAAAAATGTAAGATTTTTGTATAAAAAAATGACTAATAAACTCTCCCAAAGAAAACAGTCTCATTATATTTTCACCTTATTTCCTCATTCCATTCTTAAAGCCACAGTGAAAGGAAAATTGTTGTGGTCACTCCAAATATTCTTTTTCACTGCCGGTTAAGGTCTGGTTTGGGCAAAACCAAGAAATAATTTCTAGTCTGTATTTAGAGCTACTAGTTACCATTTATCTATGGATGTTACCTGGCCTAGTGAGGGGTCCTTGGAGTGATGCCTAAGTTTGCCCCTTCCTTGGCATTATGTTGTGGGTGTTAGCAGGGATTTTTGTAAAGCAAATTTTCTCTCAGTACCATTTTATCCCCACAGGGAGCAAACAAGATGGAAGGGTATTTTCCCTCAAAGTAAGGCTTATGGCATTGACCAAGGCATTTAAATGTATCTTTACAATCCTCAACTTGGTCTCCCAGGGACAGCTTTTATAGATTTAGATTTTTTTGTGTCATAAAGTATTCTATTTATTTCTCAGCAGCTGGTGTCAAAAAAGTTGTTGTTGTGTTTTTTTAATATTCCTTTTAAATAAATAAAATCTGTTTTCATATTGTGTAAAATTAGTTTTGCCTGCTGTGAGTTTGTGGCATTATGAAGTGATCATTTCTTCCCATGAATTATTTAAAGTGAGGATATCAAAATCTGACGGAACAATACAATACACTATACAATACAATTTAATTTTATAATATACCAGTTCATACTAGTATCTCACAATGCATAGCAGTTGCAATACCTTGGCTCAGAATTAGCAAATCAAACCCATGCCCCTCAGTTTATTATTTTAGTATCTGAGAGGCAAGTCTAAATTTTCTAGTGGGCTGGAGAATCTCCCCACATTTGTCAACACATAGATACCTAAATACATTTTTGCTAACTATTCATGCAGAGCACTGATGTTCAACTAGCCTGGGTGATATTTACCTTTTTTAAAAAAATTCTTTAAGCTGTTGTTCACCCTCTCATTACAAAACGCTGTTGGTATTATCAGCATTTCCTCTGGATTTGCTGATCACTTTGTCTTATGGGACAAATGTACACATGTAACCACAATTATTCTCACTACTTACTCCTACTACAGAGTTTGTAGAGGAAGGGAAACAACGATCCACCCAAATTCCCCACTGCACTTACAGGACATGGTAAAGCTGCTACTAAGTTTTAAGGTGAGTGAGGTGGCATGAATCAATTACTGATAAATATGGAAATATATGATTATAAGCTGTAACAAAGTTTGAATCAAGGAGAGAGCAAACATTATCCTGTATGTGATATCTGTGATGTAATAAATTATAACCAAAATACTATACTGATTGTTTTCTTCAGTGGACTTTGTAGCACTCCATAAGAAAAATTATATCTGACTAACTCGCTATATTGAGAGGATGAAGTTAATGTTTGCTATTTAAGCATTCAAATAGCCTCTGACAAAATTCCACCATAAAAGCTAAAAAAAGTAAAACTTATCAGGACACAACATATTATGGGACATTAGAGGTGGTTTTCCACAGCAAGAAACTGGCTTAAAGCACCAAATAGAGATCAGTGGGCACTTCCCTTGCTAGGTTCACATGCTATGCACTAATATAACACACCTAAAACAAAACTCCTGAGTCCTTAACACCCATGTTGCCACTTCCGCCTCCAACCAAACTGCATTTCCTTCATCTCAGTGAAAGGTGCCACCACCCACCCTATTGATCAGGCCAAACATTAGAGCCTTCAGATTCCTTTTGCCTCACTCAACACATCGAAGCCATCAATAATCCGCATTATCTCAACCCAAAAATTACATCCCAAACAACCATTTCTCACCATCTCTGCTATGGCCAACCCAGAACGTGATTGTCTCTTAACTGCTCTCCTAATTGATTTCCCTGTTTCCATTCTTGCCTCTTACAATCCATTTTCTAAACAGAAGCCAGAGAGGTCTTGAAATGCAAGGCAGACCATACTATTCCCTTGTATAAAATCCACAGTGTATATATGTTGCAAGAAGAATGACATTCAAATTCAAAACCCTAACCAATAAGTCCCTCCATTATCTGTTCCTGCCCACCTATCTGATCTCATCTCCTACCACTCTTCACATACTTACTGTGCTTCTGCCTCAGTGACCCATTGTGTCCCTCAAACAAGCCAAGACTATTCCTACTATCCCGCCTCTAGCTACCCCTTCTGGGGACTGTCCTGCCCCTACATCTTCACATGGCTGATCCCTCATTACTCTTAGCTGACGTTGCTTCACAGAGAGATCTTTCTTTCCCTGATCAGGGTCTCCAGAGCATCTACAGTTCACTCTGTCCTGCTTTATTTTTCGTCTTAGAATGAATTACTAGTATCTTCCTCATTTATATATATTGTATATGTCGTGGGGGGATGTAGTCTCTATCAGAGTGTAAATTTCATGAGAATGAGGCTCTCAGCCATATTGCTCTACTAGTTACCTATTACTGCATGACAAGTTATCCCAAAACTTAGTAGCTTAAAAAAAACAAACATTTATTATCCCGTAGTTTCTGTGTGTGCAGCATAACGAGATGCCTCCGGGTCAAAGTTCAAAGTCCCTCATGAGATTGCAATCAACCTGTCAGCCAAGGCTGTGGTTCTAACTGAAAACCACATTCTGAATCCACTCACTTGGTTGTTCGCAGGCATTTGTCCTTTGTCCTTTGTCAGGTGGGTGCCTCCACAGGGCTGCCTCACGACGTGGCATTCGGCTTTCCCCAGATAAAGTAACACAGGAGGCAGTGAGAGAGTCATTCAAGATGAAAGCCACGGTCTTTTTTTTAACTTAATCTTGGAAGGTATATCCCATCATTTTTGTCTTGTTTAGAAATGAGTCACTAGGTCTAGTCAATACTAAAGGAGGGGGAATTATACAAGGGGGTGGGATATAGGATATAGAGATTATTGAGGACCAGCTTAGGAGCTGCCTACAACAACCAATTACCAGTGTACTCTCAGTGTGCATAATAATTCCCGGAATTTAATAAGTGAATGAATTAAAAATGAAACTCCCATGGATTAGTACTGGAGCCTGTCCTAATTCAACATTTCACCAATGATGTAAAAAGTAGTGAATAAAATCTCACTCAAAGCAGTGACATTAGAGCCACTGAAACCAAAGAGATAACCAGCTGGAAAATCAGGTTATGTGAGTAAGCAAAAAGTAGCAATACAGTCTCAGTTTCTTCACCTGTAAAATACAGAAAATACTTGTACATGTTGGAGATTTACTGAAGTAACTCATACGGAATATTTCATACAGAGCCTGGATATCCAAAGGCACTGGATAAATATAAGTTATTGATGACTTGAGATATCAGATACTGTCAAAAAAGTATCTATACATCACTTTGAACTGTTTACTAATTATATTAGCTTAATATGCACCTGTAGCCAAAAAAGACTAATAAAATGTTGGGACTCATCACATGTACTGAAAACAAGCTAGAAAGATTTTCTTATTTTTATGTAACATTATGATACATTTGAATGTATGTGATGATGCATTTCTAGTCTGTACAACCCATGAAAACTTAAATGGAGAGGGGTGTGTGCAGTTTTGGTATTGAAAGATTCACAATATGACTTGGGGTTAAAGTGTCTGAAGAGTTAAAGGAAGGGCATTGAACCTGATCTATTACATAATGGGATT